>NC_138050.1:30637416-30888745 GCF_964194185.1 Rhinolophus hipposideros | reverse complement strand
AATAAATTTAGATATTACTCATGAACTCAACCATGTGACAGATTAAGGGAATTAACAATTTTATACTTCCTTCTTCTTTCTTTTCTCTACTTGTTGGTCATTTGATTACCCTGTTACCCCGAAAATAAGACGTAGCCGGACAATCAACTCTAATGAGTCTTTTGGAGCAAAAATTAATATAAGACCCAGTATTATATTATATTATATTATATTATATTATATTATATTATATTATATTATATTATATTATATCATATAAGACCCAGACTTACTTTACTATAATTTTTTGCTCCAAAAGATGCATTAGGGCTCATTGTCCAGCTAGGTCTTATTTTGGAGGAAATACGGTATATTGTTATATTTATTTTGCCAATATTTATAACACCTTAAATTCTGTAAACACACTTCCCACAATAATTTAGCTTTAGTGTTATATTAAGAAAAAAATAATTCATTCTCACATCCATCCTCTAGCCACTGCTTTTTTGTTTCTGACATTTTTGTTCTAATCAATAACATATTTAGCTAAATATCAGTCAAAAAGTTGTTGGGGTTTTTTTCAAGAAGAAGTAATTTGTTCTATAGTCCCTGAATTCTGAAATGGTCTGTGGCTAGCCTAAATTCACCACTTGTAGATGACTTCCTTTTTTCTTGTTTGGATGTGTGAAAATTCTTTTCTTATGCTTGATGTTAAATAATGTTGAAAGAATGTATTTTGGTTTTCAGTTGTTCTGCATGCATTTTTTTAAAAAACACAGTTTTGCCCTTCATTTCAGAGAATTTTCCTTGGTACAAAATTCTTATACAAAAAATGTTGGGTGCTATGACAGTTTATTTTTCTGAAATACTATTTATTTAAATCATTGTTGTCTAATCTCCAAATCTATTATCTTCTCTCCATTGCTTTAATCTCTTTTCCTATCCTTTCCCTCTCATTACCTGGTTACTGCTGTCTCTAATGTATTGTTCTGTAAAGGGCTATTGCTTTGTTTCTCAATTTCCTTAACTGAAAAGTCTCCCTTTTCGTATCATAGTTTTATTATTTGATCATCAAAACTTCATTTTACTGAAGTGATATCAGGTCCTTCTATAGTGCTAAGAGTTTAAAAGGAATATCATTCTATAACATTACCTAAATTTTACTATTTTTTAAATTGAGACTTTTGCCTACTGAATTCCTTCCTCCTTTCTTTCCTTTCCCTTTTCTTATCTTCCTTTTGTCATTTCTTCTTCCTTTTCTTTACTTTGCCTTTCTTCCCTCCTTTTTCCTTGTCATTCCCTTCTCCTCTTCTCTGTCCTCTTCCCCCTCCTTATCAGCATTATGTTTGTACAGCTACCATCCCAATTTTCATCATGCTCATGCTTACCATCAATAGTACTTTCTAGATCTTTCATTTGCTCTCACAGAATGAAGGAAAATATCTTGAACCTGTTACCCCTTATCTGACCGAGGTCTATTTGCCTCTAGCCATCATTTGAAAATTGGGTATTGTGATCTATTTACTTTTCTGTAGTTTGAGAGCCTGGCAAGAAAGGAAAGTGCCACGTGGACCTAAGCACATTTGTTAGAAAATATCAGTGAGAAACTTCTGTCTATCCCAGTTGTTCACGAACACTGAATTGCTATTTTTTATAGAAGGTTTAATCATTTTCAGTGTTTACAGTTTCTTTGTTTAAAAATATGTTTTCAAGACATTCTTTCTCTTTAAGTACAACTGCTGCAAAAACAATGTTCTTTTCCCCAAGACACCATTCATTACTTTATTTCTGTTACGGTATGATAGGATCAGTTTTGACAGGGCATATTCCTCATTTTTTTAAATAAGATCGCTTTTTTCAAGAAATCAATGCAATTATAGAATAATTTAAATGCATTCACAAACCATATCAAACCTCACATGCTCCCTAACTAGACAGAGTAACCAGGAGTTAGCATAACATTCATTTAACTTGAAGATTCAAAATAGACTCACAACTCTCTATCCTGATATTAAGTGCAGCTCCGTTCACTAAATGAGATATACTGGTCTACTCTTCCTATCCTAAAGAGATAGGAACTGAAGAAACAAGATATAGATGGCAGTATGGTAGACTGGGGAGGTAGCATGGATAGGGGAAACTACAGAAGAATCAGAGTTCAACAGAACTGGTCTTGAGTCTGAATGTGGACAAATCTTAGCTATTTATATATATCTTGTCAAGCCTCAAGTCTCCAATCTGTATAATGGGAAATTTTCCATTTTCCTTTTATTCGCTATTTTATTCTTTCAGCCACGCAACTAATATATATTGACAGCCCATCAGATGCCATACTAGCTCCAGACATGGGGTAAAGCAGAAATCATAAGAGACCCAGACACAGCATAAAGCAGAAAACAAGACAGACTGACACACCTGGGCTCACAGTGCTGACATTCTAGTGCTCATGATAGATATTTTACCCAAGAACAAAGAAATGACATCCTTTTGTGTAGTTGTAAGTCATCCTAAAGAAAACGAAAAGTGACTGGCGAGTTGGGAATAAACTAGCTGCTGCATTTGTGGCGAGCCTTGACACAGACATGTGCATGGCCCGGTCGAGGGACGGAAAGATGGGTCATGCCGCAGCAGGCTGAATGAGGGCGAGAGTGGTAAGAGATGACGTGAGGAGGAGGCAGAGGCCAGATTCTGTCGGCTAAGACAAGGAGCTGGAATTGTATTCTAACTGCAGTGAGAAGCAGCTTTGAGGGGGGGGGGGCAGGAGTCTATCAGGGAGTGATAAACTCAGATTTGAGCTGTAGATTACCCTGGCAGCTAGATGGAAATTTGCAGAAGGGTGAGAGTCAGAAGGATACTAACTAGGAAGTAGTTGCCATGATCCTAGAGAGACCGAAATGGCTTGAGTTGAGGTTTTGACATTGGAGGTGATGGAAGGTATTTATATTCAGCAAGTAGTTAGAGATAACGTCAACAAATCTTGCTGAAGATTTTAATGTGGGGATGAGAAAAGGAGGAACCAGGTATGGCTCCTGGATTCTTGGCCTAGGAAACTGGGTAGATGGAGGTGTTGTTTACCATGTGGATGTAAGAAATGTCCAAACCTGTAGAGAAATTCAATGAGTATATTTGAGCCGAAAGTGATGACAGTTGCCAGGAAGCAAGATCTCAAATGCTTCAAAGAATGACAGTTTCTTTTATGCATTTGAAATTAAGGAGGGAACATAAGGAAGACTATAAAAGGGTAGGAGAAAGCAAGGTAGGGATTAGATTACAAGATAGTTAACAAGATTATGTGCTTCATTGAGGTTGGTTATGCTTATTCCAAAGGTATGTTAACCTAGATGTACAAAGACAACTGGACAGGGCTTACTTAAGGCAAATATAAACCTTTTACTGAAAAAAGGTATGTGCCTGGGACGTGGCTACGCACCATGACCTACCCAGTTAGAAATTTATGATCAGATATCCTGCGAGGTTATTTTCTGTAGGTCCCCTTTTTCGTCAACAACCAAGATGGGGAAGAAAGAGGAAGGGACAGGGTGGGGTGGGAGAGGGTGGGCTTGGATCAAGTACTTTGTTTGTTTATAGGTTTTTTAACAAGATTTTATAGTGTTCTTCATATACGGATTTCCTGAAATTTTATAGCTTTTCAAATTATGTTTTTTTCACATTCTCACTTGTACTTAATTGCTAGAGAAAATTTATTTTTAAAAGATATTTACCTGATATACATGCAATTCTTGCATTTTCCTTATCTCTAGAGTCACCTGGCTTTTCTAGATAAAAAATACTATCACTAGCAATGAGAGATGTTTTAATATTTTCTTTTTCAATGAGTATACAATTACTTTATACCTGAATCATATATACTAAAATCTACAAGTGTAATAATACTAATAGGAAATGTTCCTGTCTAATTCTTGGTTTTAATTGAAAATATTTTAATGTCATATCTCTTTAGACAATGTTTATTTTTGTTTTGTTTTGTTTTTGGTAAAGTGTTGTTATATTTGATTGTATCCATTTATTTATATTTTTAATGAGCAATGATTACTGAATTCTGCCTTATCTGTATATGATTATCTGATTTTTTTCATTTCATAATTTTAGAATAGATAGTATTTTCAAAATTATCAAATCAAATATATGTGATGCTGATTCCTGGTTTACATTGAATAGTTAAAGAGCCTTAAAATTTAAAATGGTTTATAAATGCTTTTGAATCATTATGCAACTTCAGTAATTTCTTGAGAAAACAACTTATTAAACAAATTTTTGTCTTTTCTTTCTGTTTTCTTGGCTTTTTTAAAAAAATATAACCTTTAAGATTTTTTTGAAAAAACAACAGCCTTTATTTCACAGCTAATGTGGTTAACAGATTGCAAACTATAGTAATAAGTTTTATCTTTGTGGCTTTTTTATGGGTGATTTTATATATATATGATATTATTGTACCTGCTGTTTATTTGTGCCCACAGAAAGTCATTTTTAAAGGAAATGATTATGTTTCTATTCTTCATGATCTAGAGGTTATTACAGATAATTTTAGTCTTTTATTGAAGTAGATCTCTGATTTATGGGCTCATTATCCAAAGGAAATTGCGTTACAAAATTAAAAAAAGAAATTCTGAGCTACAACCATACTAAAAAGAATTAACCAACTAAAAAGATATCATTTTAATTTCATCAGCACATTTTATGATTCTTCAAGTTTGGTTTTGGGGGGAAAATGAGTAGTTTGATACACTCTAGTTTGTCCAGTACAAAACTATGTCTATTGCTCCAGCATCTTATCTGGTTTAGCGTTTGCTCTGGAAGTTTCATTTTAACAGAATTATTATTATTGTTGTTGAAGTTGTTGTTATTAACAGAAAAATGCATTAACGTTTACATTGCAATGACATTCACATACGTTACTGCAATACAATAGTATTTGTTATTAACATCTGCATTTAAATAAGCCAATAATACTTAGAACCATTAAGTTATGTTCCAGGTTCTGCCATGGTCTGGTCTATTAGAATGTGAGATACATGAACAGAAAAAGAAAGCTCACTTAGAATGGGCTAAATCTGAAAGCTGACCAGTGGTAGCCACAAGGGACTTGGGCATCTAGGGACGGCTAACTCCTTCTAGTCTTGATGGAAGTATAAATTAGTAAATTCCCTTTTAGTATGAGGGCACTTTACCAGTAAAAATCAAAGTTCAAAATGTATAAAAAGTTAAAACCTTAAAGTAAAAGTTATTGCAATTTTTCTAGGATTCTGTCATACATAAATACTTTACATCCATATCAAAAGTTATACAAAGAGTACAAAATACAGAGATTTATTTGTCATGGAAAAAAAAAACTAAAAAGAATAGAAATGACCACAGTGGGTTGTGAGATGGTTAATTAAAGTACAGCAATTCCATATTATGCAACTTTTAAAAACAACGAGATAGATGAAGGTATTCTCGAGGCTAAAAGAAATTCTTGAAAGCCATGTTACTAAATGAAAAAAAGCAGAGCAAAACACAATACAGACTCTAGGATGCCGTTTATGATAAACAAAGCAATACTTGCATACACGTGTCAATGTACGGTTGCATATGGATGTGAGTATGTACCCTATAAACTCCTGGAAGGGTGTAGGCACAACTGCTCATAGGGTTTGCCTCTGGAGAGAGGACTCGAAGGCTGGGGCTAAAAGGACGACTTCCATATGCATTCTCTCTGTATCTGTATAGTTTAAAACATTAACAGAGAAAATAGAATCATGTATCATGTGTATAATTTTTAACCTGAGCACAGAAAAAAGAAAAGCCATACTCTACAAACTGTGTGCATCAACCAATGTCCTTAACATGAAGATTCAATTACACGGTGACATGCATTGACCACAAGGGGAATTTAAATGCCTCCAAAACCTCCAAGAAAAGTTTTCGTGTTTGTGTTGTTTTGTTTGTTTTATTTTGTTTCAACTAGGAGAGTTTTAACTTCAGAGGTGGGTAGATTATAAAACAACTGGCTCAGCACATACTCTTTAGGGTATGAGAACTTTTAGGTCATCTCCAAATGGCTGCCAACCTCACATTTACTCTGAATCACCCCTATACTTTCATGACAAAATCTGATTCCATTCAACCAGGAATTCAGTAATACAAATCCAAAATTTAAAAAAAAAAAACACAAAAAACGTGAATGTTTGCACATGTGAAGCATTATGCTAAACACAATATGCTGTAACGTGCAAAAAAACAAGGTGGGGTAAAATGCGATAATAGCTATTTAACTTTGGAATCAAATAAATGGCCTTGTTCCCATGTTGGTAGCAAGGTCATTCACACAATTAGAGCCAAGGGCAAGTAATGGAAGTTTAAAATCAACAAGTAACTGAAAACAATGGTTGAAATACTTAAAGGTATAGCAGAATTTATTTATAATTAGCTCTTTTATGAAAATTATCTAAAAATAGCAATAGAGTTGAATGTGTGTGGGGAAGTAGTATTAGAGAATGCCTTGTCCCTCAAGCTGCTACTTAATAATTTAAGAAGGCCCTTAAAAATGTAGGAAAAAAGCAATAGAAAATTTTAAATCATAAATATGTAAAAATAAGAATATGAAGCCATTCAACCTGAATTTATTGAACCCTTACTCTGTAACAGGCCCTGAACAAAACAGTGGACAAAACTGACACAAATTCTCCACCCTTGGGATTTACATTCTAATGAGATTCTCTGTAATTCTACTACTTACCCAGAACTGAAGTTTATAGTTTGGGGTATATTGTTTGTATCTTATCTCTTTGTGTTTATACATGTATTTTTTCACAAAATTGTAAACCTAATGTGAGTGTTTTAGACTTAAAATAATGTAGCCACATTTTTTATATTATTAAATTTTCTCAACAGCATTATTTTCATGGCAGCATTGTATGCCAAGATCTAAATGAATTGTAGTTTTCTAATCAATCCCTTATTGTTTCAGATCATTTCATTTTTTCTTCCATCAGTATATACAACAATATGATGAACATCCTTATAGATAAATCTCTGCACAAGCCTAAGATTGCTTTTTCAGGATAAAATATAAGACGTGAAATTGCAGGATAAAGGTTTTCGGGATGGTCTTCCATTATTGATGAATTAAGACACTATTAAATATTAAAATTAATGTTTGATATAAGTTATAAAAGCTTTACCTAAAGGTAGAAATTTCTATATATCTTATTTAATGAAAATAAAGGAAAAACTACTTAATTTATATTAGTTTAATTATCTAAAATAATATAAATATGCAGGTTACATTTTTATGTTTGCATATCAATAGTTCTCCTTAAGACAATAGTTAACAAAATTTGGTTTCAAAAGTATTTTTTATATCTTATTTTAGGGAGCAAATGCTTTTAAAATCATAGTTTTGAACACCATAAAAAATAAATTATGAGCATTGAAGTGCATCAAACACCAATCTTTCTCTAAAGTAGTTATTTCCTATATGAAGCAAACATTATAATCACTGTTATGTGATTGTTCCATCCTGATAATCAGCATCTAGCAACAGAGAAAAACAGATGCTAGTTTCTCTAGATTTCTGAACTATGACCATATCTCCCTTTCCTGGGTCAGACTTTTTCATTTTCCAAGTTTAGATGAAAACATAAATAAACTGTCAAAAATACAGGTAACTTGCACTATAGTATTAAGAAATTTCTTATCTGGCTAGATTTATGTTGGAAATTCAACTGGCAGGTCAGAGTTGTTTGATAGCTTCCACTCAGGAGAAGGAAAACTAGAGAGAGGTATTACCGAGAACATATTTTTTTATCTCCATAAGCTCACATAATGTGTGAAAGACAGATATATGCTACTGGAATTCAAACACTATACTAGAGAAGATTCAAGAACAGTTAAAGTCATTGCTGGATTCTATAATGGGGAAAGAGTAGCCAGACCACTCTATAAGTTGTTCTTTGGATGAATTGTTTAAGGAAAACACTTTTTTTGTATAGAATTAATTTTATGATAGCATTTATTTATCTATTCATTTTTTTAGTCAATATTTATTGGGTCCTCTATATGCCAGACACTATACTAAGCACTAAACATACATTGGTGAATAAAACAGATGTGTCAAGCTTATGTACTATCAATTTATCATTAAATCTACCAGTAATTCTTCCCACAGTGACTCCCATCACTAGAGACAGCCAATGAATATGAAGGTGTGATCAGTCTGATTAACCACTGTCCTCCTGAAAAGAAGTAATTATGAGGTGGAGAGAGCTCTCTTCCTTCCCAACACTTCCCAGCATGGGAGAGAAGCCTATGGTACCTACTTCTATGAAACAAGATGGAGGTGCAAGAGAAAGGCAGAAAAGTTCCTTTCCCTTCTCTCCTCCCCCTTCCCTTCCCCTCTCCCTGTTTTCCCACCCTCTTCTGTCCTTCTCTTCCTGAATTTAACCCATAAATAATCTTGAATTTAGACTCTGTCAAAGTTAAGTAAAAGATGGACAATTTCTTATTGCATTTTTCCAATACACAATATCTAACTAATTTAAAGCATAATGAAAATATTTCCCTTGAAAGCTGGTAGCATGTTTTCATTTATCATCATCATTCTTCATGGCCATCATCAACAGCCATTTATTGATATTTAGTGCATTCGAAACACACACATATTTATATGCACATCTTGTAAAATTCTCACAGCTCTACAGAGGAGGTATTATTATCCTGCTTGAACAGATGAAGGAAAACGGAGGTCAAGGCTATTTATGGGATTTGCCCAGAGTCATGCTTCTGATAACAGACAAAAGCCAGATTAGATCTCCACAGCTATAAACCATGCACCAGTTTCCCAAATTAACTGCATTTACTGTAGCTTACACGTCTTTGATAAGAGCTGCCTACAGAAGGAATCATTGGGTTTCTCTTCTTTCCCTTGTATTTATCCCCAATAAAAATCAAATCGGAAGTTCTATTAAAGAACACCAACAGAATATGAAAATAAAGCAAGATACCAACTCAACAGATTTTTAACGTCTATTATACTTTACAGATAAAAGGTTTAAAAGGAAATCTGTGCTAATTTTAATGTTTCCCAAAGGAAAATCTATAAGTGAGATAGGTCACTTATGCATATACGCCAGGTACTGTCATCAGCCATAAAAAGCTGCCATTTGTCGAGGTATTCTGCACAAAGAGATATAAAATCAGATTCAGAATGCTGGTACAATATCGGGGGCTGTACATCAGAGGACAGATGTACTTGCAAACCAGAGTGGCTCAAGTGAAAAGATGTCCGGAATCCCCAGAACCTCTCATACTGACTGCAGCCATTAACACCAAGACAGCCTTTAGGTAGGAAAAGCAGAGGCCTTTTTAGTCCAGGAGCACCTGCCCACTCAGCCATCGCTCTCATCACCACCATTCCTCAGCAGTAGAGACCATGAAAAAAAAAAAAAAAGATTCAGAACTTCTTTGAGGAGGAAACCACTGCCTGCAGGTCTTAAGAATTTGAACATTTCCAGTGTCTGCAGTGATGTTATAGATTCCTTTTGAGTATCAGTTGTAGTCTCCAGTATTTATAGCATTCAGGGCTTTATTGCTTTATGAGGCCTTTTAAATAAGTAAAGAGGAAGCTGTGTTTCTTTTGGAACCAAACATTCCTCATGCTAACCCTTGAATAGGTACTTAAATTCTCTTATTGTTTTCACTTGTAAAATCTACATTATTCTGATTTGTATTTTAGGATTCTTGCATTTTAGGATTGTTCCACTGGGCTCGAAGTTCTGGTGGAGCCACAAGTGCTCAGTATTTTCAAAAGGGTATGAATAAAGGTTGAAAAAGCGCATCACATGGCTCACATTTTGTTAAGATATAAGAAAACAAAATTCATTTTTAAAATATGATTATGTTTGTAAAGTGCCTGACACTGCCACACTTAAAGACTAGACGAAGGTCGGGGTGGTGGTGGATGGGGGGAGGGGGGTTCACGGTGTGAGGGATGTAAAAATAAAATAAAATAAAACTATAAAAAAAAAAAGACTAGACGAAACATTGGTTTGGTTTCAGGGGTATATACTATGTGTAGTTTGATTGACTCAAAAGATATGTACTAATTGCTTTTTGATAGTCACTTTAAGGTTTTTTCAACTTTATTAAGACATAATTAACATAGAACATTGTGTAAGTTTAATATGTACAACTTACTGACTTGATTTACTTATATTACGGCAAAGTAATTACCACTTTAGCATTAGCTAATACCTCCATCACATCACATAATTACCATTTTTGTGTGTGTGTGTGGTGAAGACTTGTAAGACCTACTATGTTAGCAACTTTCAATGATATAATACATTATTGTTAGCTATAATTATCATGCTGTACATTAGGTCTCCAGAACTTATTCACCTTATAACTGCAAGTTTGTACTCTTTGACCAACCTCTCCCCATTTCCCCCAACTCCCAGGCCCTGGTAACCACCATTCTGCTCTCTGTTTCTATGAGGTTGCCTTTGCAGATTCCATATAAATGAGATCATACAGTATTTGTCTTTGTCTGACTTATCTCACTTCGCATAATGCCCTCAAGGTCCACACATGTTGCAGACAGCAGGATGTCCTTCTTCCACATGACTGAATAACATTAATATATATGTATAAAACATCTTTTTTATCCATGCGTCTATTGACTGATACTCAGGTTGTTTCCATATCTTGGCTATTGTGAATCATGCTGCAATGAACACGGGAGTGTAGACATCTCTTCTGTTTTCACTTCCTTTGGATATTTACCCCGAAGTGGGATTGCTGGACCGTATGTCAGTTCTATTTTTAATTATTTGAGGAACTTCCATACTGTTTTCAATAGTGCCTGCACCAGTTTACATCCTCAGGAACAGTGCACCAGGGTTTCCTTTTTTCCACATCTTTCCCAACACTTGTTATCTATTGTCTCCTTTAAGATAGCCATGATAACAACTGTAAGGTGATGTCTCACTGTGGCTTTGGTTTGCAGCATTAACTTTCTCTTTGGGAAATTATTTCCTTTCAGTCCCCAAAAGTATACTTGAGAGTCTTGAGTAATCACCATTGTGCATATGGAAATAAGCTAAAGGAATGACCCATGTCATTTAACCTTGTTTTCTCAAACTCTAACACAATGATGGGGACATAACAGGTGCTTGGAAAGTTTAAATGAATGAATGAGGCTTCTTTCCTTAATGTTCACGGAATTATTTAGAAAAACAAATCTTCAATTAACAGTGGTTCTACAAAAAGGACAACAGTGTATTCCTTTCAACCAATAGCATCACCTCATCAAAGCGGATTCTTAAAATTTTCCAAAATGACCTAGTCCCAGGATTCACCTGACAACAATCATGATCCAAAACCCTTTGAAAGGTGGTGATAATTCACAGCAGAAGGCACCAGAGAAAGCAAAGCAAAGGCCCAATATGATTCTCCCCGAGTTATCAGTGCAGCATCTAACATTGCTGTGCAGGGTGTGCTGATGCTGCCAGCAGTTTGGATTCATTAGAGGCACAGTTATTGTGATCAAAGTTCAAATGGGATCAGAGACAAACAGTTTGGAACACAACACTGAAAGAGTGGTTCTGGCTTCCACTTATTTTGAATAAGTCTCCTTTGTTGGGATAAAGACTTAGGAAGCCCACATAGTAGGTCATGAAAAGAAGAGAGGCAGGAGGCAGAGAGTGAAGGATTTTTGGTGGGAGCCCTGGGGACAGGCAGTGATGTGCTAAACTGGGGGTATCTTTCATCTCCTGAAGATAGCACACATCTTGCAATTCCCCTAAGCAGGGAATCCATTCATGTCCATTTGCATTAGTTCTCAAACTATGGGCACAATATAATGACCATATATATTTTCTCACTTAAAAAGCAGATAAAGGCAGACATTTAGAGAATACAATGGCTCAGCCAGTTTGAAAATGTAATGTTTTGTTAACTGTAAATTATTGTGGTGGCCTGTTGTTATAATTATTTTATTTCTAATGTACAATACAGTTCATTGAAATCTTACTCTCTCAATAAGATTTTTCAACTTTTTAATCCCTATAGGTCTTATAAACACAAAGGGAGGGAGGGGTTAATGTTTTATGGCTTTTATTTGAAGGAAATGTTGTTAAAGTAACTGACACATTTAAATGATTCCTCAAAGAAACCCATTCTCCCAGAACTAGAAAAAGAATCTTCTTCATTTTGTACCTGGGAAATTTACTAAATGTGCAGTCAGGAGCTGAAATGATGCCCAATTTCCAAGTTCATAGATCTGTCTATGAGACTTAATTTGCCGCTTGCTGACTATGGCAGGCACTCGAAGTTGTCTACCCAACAGCCAATCTCCTTTCTTCTGAAGAGAACCCCCCCCCCCCCGTTTCATTTGTACTGACAACATGCCTGAGTAAAAACTACATTTCCCACCATCTGTTGCGGCTTATTTGGGTCAATAAAATACGAATGACGGTCACTGCATAGGGTTCAAGAAACATTGGTCTGTGCCTTATTGTCCTTTCTGCTTCCCCCTCCTTCTTTCCTGGACAGTGAACATGACCACTGAGGTTACAGCAGCTGTCCTGTATGAGCTAAATATGAGGCTGTATCATAAGCATGGCACAGCACAAAGATAGAACAGTGGGAATATAGTGGGTCCTTCAGATAAGTCTGGATTTGCCTACGTACTATGTTTGATAGAAAAAAAAAGCCCTTCATTTTTGTCAGCTGGAGTAATTTGGGCTCCTCCTACCAATTGAATAAATATCCTAACTGAAAGAGTGTCCCAATGCAATTCATCAGTAAACCTGAAAGATTAGAATAATATTTTCTATTCATTATTTATGTCATCTTTGTTCTTAAGAGTCCGTTGTGTAAAATAGAAAACTGCTTATCTTTTATGGTATGGTCCCTGGCTGCTTGATATGGTACCTATCCTTCTCCAGCATGTTAATCCATTTATTTTCATTTGTTCACCACCACAGAGAGATTCTTTCCCAATAGTCTGAACATTCAGAACTTTGCCATGCTTGTGTATTTGTCTCATACTCCGTACAATCAGCATTGTTTCTCTTCTAGATTTTACCCCAGAGGATTTTGTTTGTCTGTATTACTTTGTACTTAACATAACATTCTGACCTATCTTGAATCAACATCAGATTTATATCTTGCAATTTGTCCAACTACTGCCCAAGACAAGGGATTTTCCTGTACTGGTTTAGAAACAATACTCTTTGGTAGTTATCTAACACAGTGGGACTTCCTCCCGGCTATGGAGATAATTTCCCTGCCACTGAATTTTGCCACAGACCTTTACCTTTTCTATCTTCCTCTAAGCAGTCTTTATAGAACAGGGGTCAACAAAAATTATAAGTAACAATGCAAAAAAAGATTGCACTTCGTCAACAATCAAGATCTTTAACAGTGGTGAGGTAATTTGTTGAAATATTAATATGTTTGTGTTCTCTGTTTTTTTCCCCCTTCATGTCCCTCACCCCAACATGAATCCCTTTTTCCTGAGAGTTTTAGGGTTTTGTTCTATAGATAGTAGAAAGTTTCTATTTCTACTCTACTACTCTACTCCATTACTCCGACTTTCTGTTAAACATTAGAGGCATTTCCTGTCTTCTATAGGGGCTTAAATGACCTAAAGGGAGAAGAGAAATAACTTGGCCTTTGAAGGCCTCCACAGGGAGGGACTTCCTAACAGATGAGATAGAGGGGGCCTGTGAGTAGCCTGCGGAGTTGTGGGAACACAGAGTGTTGGTTGTGGGGTACCTCTAGAGAAGGTGACTCCTCAAGGCATGGATACCCCAGCTTCACCAGGGACTTCCAGAGCCAAGTGTGGCAACAAGCAGTGGAGTCCCCAGACCTGAAGGCAATACAGAGAGGCTAGATAATGGATAGCATTTGTGCTCATGACTGGGGCCTCTCTCAATATTTCTGGGCCTAGAAAGACATCTGCACATGACAGGAGTGGGGCTCAAGAAAAAAGCTCTAGCAGTGACTAAGCTTTCAATTCTTGCCAGTCTGATGATTGAAATCAAATTTAAGTTAAGTTGAACATAAGAGAAATATGGCATTTCCTTCCCAGCTGACTTCTTAGACTGAACTTCTCACCTACTATATTCTTTCTAGAGGAAATGAAAGATCTGCAAGCACAGGTCATGATGTAAAGTCCTCTCTGACCTTGTCACATTTTTAGCTCTGCTTGTGCCTGTGTGTCTTCTCAGATGAACTAGGATCATTTTGACATCATTCTGAGTCTGGATTGGTTAACAAAAATTATTTAACCATTTGCTAGTAAGAAGCACTATGTTGATCTTTAAAGCAAACTTCAAAATTCTGGTATACATTGTATTGCACCTGAACGAGACCTCTTCTCCTAAGAGCACAGCCAGTATTATTTTCTCAGAACTCAGAGTCTTGTCTTCATTCTGGCAATTCTGAAATTTTGCAATTGAAATAAACAACTAGCTGAAATAAACAATTCAGATTAAGAAATGTAAATTTATCAAAAATGGCACTTAGGAGATAGTACGACTAGTCATAAAATAAATTCAGAGGTGGCAGGGATCTTTTACTGAGTTCGTAGCTAACCAGCAAAATGGGAAACAAATATTTGTCATGAAGTATAATTTGTTATACAGATTAGAATTAAGAATTCTGAGGTGGAGAAAGAAGGGATGAGAAAAAAAAGCAAACTGTGTCTCATCTAGAAAGAGTTTTTTAAAATGATTTGAACTAAGTGCATTTAAACAGAGCTGTCTCCGTTTGTATAAAGCCAGCTTACTGAATCTGTTATTACCTTCACTATGTACAATAGGACAAGACACAGGGAAAAAAAAATGATACCCTTGAATCAGGTTCACGGCCGTTATAAATTTGCACGTGCAGTAATGCAATACTTGTATATGTGTGTGAATGTATAATTGTTTGCATTCAAGGAGGTCAGTGTATTAACTCAAACTCATTTCCAATGTAAGATATTTTCAGTGTTGTGACTTACAATTAGATTAATTGAATTAGAAACAAAATGAAATTTAATTTGGAACAAGCACTCCTTTTGGCTTCCCGATTAATAGTGCACTTTCTTTGTTGTGGATCTGGGAACACTAGCCCATTTAGTTTCGAGACTGGTACTCACCCAACACCAACTTCCCCCAGCCAAACATTGGTAATAGTTATCAATATCTTACAATGCTAACTGGCTGGTAACTACAGAAACCAGGGCAGGGATTAGAAAACAACAATTCCCTCTCAAATATGACTACATTTTTGAAGCTTTCTAAGCCTTCTGGAATTTCCCTTGGCAATCTGTACAAATCATAATCTGTATTTCCTGGGTGAGAGTTCAAGAAAATACATGGCAAAAAGCCTGGTTAAATCGTGTCATTTGAAACCAGTCCGTGGACAGTTTGTACTTTAGAGCCAAATAAAAATCTCAGCACTGTGTGCAAGAGAAATGAAAAGTTATGTTTATGAAGAAAGAGCTAGAATTTTTGCATTAAGGTATCTGATAAAATCCGGGGGCAGAACTTAAAATTTGATGTTGCTTTGGCTTAACAAGGGTTCTTTGAGACTAGAATCATTTCTCTTGCACACTGTGCTGAGATTACATTAGAGAAGACTAGAGACAAATACGAAGTGCTTGGAGTGGGAGGAAACTCTTAGAAGTTAAGGTATGAAAGTGCTGAAAGTACCTGAGTGAGTAAATAATTCCTTTAGTAAGGATGCTGTTGGAAATGGCGTTGTGCAATTTTCAATGTTCCCAGTCCAGAATGTAATACCCCAAAAAGCATATATATCCTAGTATGTATATATATATATATATATATATATACACACATATATGTATATATATATGTATGTGTGTGTACATATACATACATATGTGTATATGTACACACACACACAGATGGTGCCCAAAAATGTATACACATTTTAAGAAAGGAAAACTATATTAAAATTGTAATACTCAATATATACTGATAACAAAAGATGAATACAAGTCACATTTGACTTCTGCAATTACAAGAGGTGCTCAAAGTGGTTACCATCAGTGTCCAGAGACTTCTGATTATGGCGAGCTACTACTTGAGCAACACTGACCAAAGTGTCCACTTGTATACATTTTTTGTCACCCCCGGTATATATATCCTAAATTCCTCAGTTTTATGTTTTTACTGGGCTTCAAGGGAGATAGGAAATAGTTAACCTGCTGATTTTAGGTCCCAGATTTGTACATGGCACTTCGGCAAAGAGGATTATTTCCAACATAGTTAAGCTAATTAGTGGGTCTTGGTGAGGGTGGGAGTGCCGGGGATGGCAGAAGGACCACAGGGAAGCAGCAGCAGACGTGGTGGAGTACTGTGAGGCTGTTGTCCTTCCTTGTCCCTGGGCAGGGAGACAAACGGCCAGTGTGCTATTATCACTGGTCTCTCATGTTGCAGTCAATTGACTTGGAGGTTGATAATTAAACTTATGTGAATTACTCTCTTTTAGTATTACGACAACTCTAAATTATTCCAGCTTGGCAACCAGATCAAAGACAGGAAAATATAGAACAAAAAGATGCCTAAGGTAATGTCTAAACTAAGCATGCATTTGGAGAGATAAGATGGTTGCAAGAACATGGGCTGGGCAGGGTTAGGTGAAGATTTGTCCTAAAGCAACCACTTTAATTTCTGCTGTTGTGTACTAACTTCTATTAGTCTTTACCTCTTATTCTCAGTGCATACCTCTCTCTTTCTACAGGACAGTTTATTTGTCCCCATCAAGTTACTTTCTTTTGGTAAATTGTTAAGTAATTTCCTTGCCTGCCCCCACTTCCCAAAACATCAGAACTTGATTAAGCAAATCTAGTAATAGTGACGGTTGATAATTCAAATCTTCGAATGTTCTTTGCCTCACAGGTATTTTGTTGGTGGCATGAGACTTTTTTTTCCTGAGGCATGTTTTCGCCTTTCTGGCTTTTTATGGTATTATGAGAACAATGACCTCATTCTCTCCAGTTGATAATAATAATGGCATACTTTTTATAAATAACTTGAAAAGGCATCTGCTTATTGATATGCAGGTTAAAATTAACTATAACGCAAGTGTTAGCCATTGCATACCTCGCCTTATCTTGTGGAGCAAAATAAATAGGATAGAAAACATGTGAAGCCTGTGGTTGTTTAAGTAAATGATAATCTGTGTTCTGGTAGAGACCTTTGTCTTCTTCTTATGCTTTGTTTTACAGCTGAAAAATTAAACAAAGAACCCAGTACTGTTGAATATAGATCTGTCTAAACACTAAAATGGGGAGAAAATAAAACATCTTATAATGATGAGGTCACATTTAACTCACAACCATAACATCTGATAAGTTAATAAAATGGTGAAAATTGACAAGCCGATCTTTTTCTTTGGAGGTGACACATATCTCCCACCTACGTACAAATCCCAATCACATTTCCTGTAGGATAACTCTTCTGCTTAGAAATCACAAAATTACCATTAAGACTGATTGGAGTTTCAATCCTAAACAAGAGGAAGGATGATAAATAAATTTAAAGAGCCTAGGAAAATTTAAAAAATTAAATTAAATTAAAAACCTGAAAACGGAATAATTATAATAATTTTATGCAATAGTACTAGTATTTCTGAACTAATGTGTAACATAAATTAATCCCTAGTGGATAAGAAAGCAGTACATTTAACACATGTTCTCTTGATCATGAGTTAAAGCTGATAGGATGGTGGGTTACAAATAGTGAGAAATTCCATAATGAAATGAGGATAGGGCTTTGCATCATATTACAACTGTCTGTTTACTGATCTGTCTCCCGGACTGATTTAAAGCATCCTTATAGGACTGCATATCATTATTGTCTCCTCAGAACCCAGTACATTGCCTGGCACATATAGGCACTTGATAAAAGGTTATTGTTATTCAAATTACACACATTCTTAAAAAGAAGGCAGGTCCCATAATTCTTAATCTAGCCCAGTGCTTCTCTTATTATAAATATGCAAATGTACTGTGAAGGGATGGTACATTTAGTGTAATCAGCATTAAACACATTAGGACAACAGAAACTTCAGCTATTTGAGAGCTTTTCACCACTCTTTTCCTGTCCCATCTTACCACCGGTCTGCATGCAGGACATTGCACTGGCAGGGATGAGAGGGTATATAGAGGATATCACTGGACCACCAAGGGCTCTAAAAGGGTAGATGGGAACAAAAGATGAATTTTACCAGCTACCTAATTGTAATTATGTCAGACTTAATCACTTGTCCAGAGGTGGCAGCTGTATGTGACAAGGGGAGACACCCTCCCCACCACCCTCAGTGTAGGAAAACATGAGGGGGACCTGGGAATGAAAGACAAAAGGAAGAAGAGGCAGAGTCCCCAAGACTCACCCCATAGAAAAAAACAATTCTATAATATCCATCATTCATTCAAGGAATATACTTTCTTGCCTATTGTATATTAGACCTTGTTTGGATCTTGATTTAATATTTTAAAAATGAATCACATAAGCTGCTACTTCAGGGCCCAAAGAACTGAGTAAGGCAGGCAAAGGCTACGCATAAGTAACCCCAAAGCAAGGCATGCGGTGATCTCAGCCACATGAGGGATCTCTGTGAACTTAATGTCTAGAAGAAGAAAACCCCTTAGAAAGCTCTCACAACAAAATGAGGCCTGTCCAGTCCACTCTCCTCACTGTAATCACCGAAATGCAAAGTTTGCTCAAAGTCCAAGTTATCGTATCACTCTCCTGCCTAAAACCTATCAGTGGCCATTCTTGACTGCATTTTCAGATAAGTTAAACTCTCCCGTGGCTTATGAGACTCAAGGGTTGGCAAAATGTGGCCTCTCCAGACCTAATCTGCAGTCACTGCCCAATTCCTACTGTGTCTCCATGTTGCAAATACATTTAATCATAATCTCTCTCTGTCTCTCTCTAATGCACACATACATGCACACAGACACACACCCACACATTGTTTTCTATTCCACTGTATATTTCTGGAAATTATGCTCCTTTCCACACTCTCTATCCAGTTAATCCTTATAGTTTCAACTTTCTCCTCTCTGCTACCACCATCCTACTCAACCCACTACATTTCTCATCTGAACTATTGCTGTCATTGTCCTTCTTCCAATTGCTCTCCTATTATCAAGAATCTATACAGCAGGCAGAATGTTCTTTATAAAATAGAAATCAGATCTCTTTTCACTTATTTAATAAAATCTTGCAATAATAGAATCCAGATTCATCTCTGTGACCTCTAAAGGGCTGCATTAGCTGCCTTCTCCTCATTTCTCCAGCCTCATTACATGAATCACTGTTTTCCTCCGACTGTATGCTCTGCCCATACGAGCCCTCTCTTGGTTTCTCAAGCACTCTGAACTCCCTCTGATCTCAAGGATGAGACACATCCCATCTGCCCAGAACATTCTTCTCCCAGATGTTCTCATGGCTTTTCCATTCACTGAGGTCTCAGCTTAAATGGCCTTTTCTAACCAGCCTTCAATTATCTTCTTATCACATGGCACTCTTTGTTATCTTTATGATATTCCTCATTATCTGAAATTATTGACTATTAATTTGTTTACTTGTTTGTTTACTTGTCTTCTCTGAACTGGAATGCAAAATCCCAAAGATAAGGAACCAGGTCAATCTTGTTTATTCAGGGCCTTATATGGAGATGGTGATTTATAGAGACTCAACAACTATTTCCTGAATTAATGAGTGGATCTCCTTTCTCTTGTTTTCCTCAGTCTTCATTTGCTCATTATATTTTTGTGTAATTCCATTTCACCTCTAGTGGAAAGTTTCCCAGAGCCTGCAGCTGTTTATACAATTACCAGTGACCTTTTATTTATGGACCACCTTCAAGCAACCTCCAAAGTGAGATTTAAAAAATCAATAAATTATGGAAGAATTTTAAAAGTTAATAAATTATGGAAGAATCTTTAACATATGGTTAAAGTTGTAAAGACTCAGTGGCATTTATACCTGCCATTCATCTCTCTTAATGAGTATTTGTTTCTTTACCTGCCTCTTCATTATTTCCAAGCACCTACTCTTGGAAATAATAGCCACCAGTGCCTTAGGTTTTGCTCATTATCCACACTCCTTTTTGCTTCAAGTCCTTATCCTTTCCACTGTATCTTTTCACTTGTTTGCCATCTTTTATTGGTCACCTATAATGCGCCAGGCACTAAGAATACAAAGGTGAGTTATAAATGGTCCCTGGCTTCAGGAAGCTTACAGTCTACTAGAGAAGATTGAACTAGAAAGAGTGATATATATCATGGGTTCTAGAATGTAAGTATGTGCAGAATATAGTGGGGCCTAAACAATAGGGAGTGGCCAATTTCATAGCAATGAAAGGGGTCAGAAAATGCTTTGGGGAGGAGGTGACCATAGAGTGATTTTGCAGAGGAGGAATAGGCATTCCTAGAAAGGAAGCAAGGTCAGTAAAGGTAGGAGCTATAAAATAGTCCAGCACTTGGAGGAACTGCAGAGTTTGGTAATTGCAAAGGATGAGAACCAGCGGATTAGGAGATGTGAAGTGAGAGGCAAGTGTGAAGCAGAGCCATTAAAGGGCGTGAGGGTGGGGCGAGGTGGGGGTGGGGGGGTGGGGGTGGGCTCTCTGTGGAAATATGTGAGTATTATTCCATGGGAAAAGTAGCCACTGAAGGTGTTTATTTTCCACTCTAAGGAATCCTAAGAAAGCCATTGTCCATTTGCAGAATTAATTTAATTTCTTCAGTCTTTTTTGACTGAAGTAAGTCCTATTAAAGCCAATAGTGTATTTTCTAAAGACGCGGGAGAAATCTCCTTTCAGACAATAAAATAAACCAAGGTAATTGTTGTTATTGTTGTTTCGTTTGCAATTTCCTGCCATTTTTCTAATGTCTTTGTTTTCCACTAGACTTTCATGTTCACCAAAACCTAGTTTGCATTTATTACAATTCATAAATGGACTAATTCTAATAATGAAAAAAGGTTAAATATCCTCTTTGGAGGATGTACAAATGGCAAATAGACATATGAAAAAATGCTCAACATCGCTAATCATCAGAGAAATGCAAATGAAAACCACAATGAGATATCACCTCACCCCACTCAGAATGGCTTTCATCAACAAGACAAATAGTAACAAGTGTTGGAGGGGCTGTGGAGAAAAAGGAACTCTCATACACTGTTGGTGGGAATGCAGATTGGTGCAGCCGCTATGGAAGGCAGTGTGGAGGTTCCTCAAAAAATTACGAATAGAATTACCATACGACCCAGCAATCGCTCTCCTGGGTATCTACCCAAAAAATCTGAAAGCATTTCTCCATAGAGACACGTGTACTCCAATGTTCATTGCAGCTTTGTTTACGGTGGCCAAGACATGGAAACAACCAAAACGTCCTTCGATAGATGAATGGATAAAGAAGTTGTGGTACATATACACAATGGAATACTATTCGGCGTTAAGGAAAGATGATATAGGAGCATTTGTGAGAACATGGATGGATCTTGAGAGTATAATGCTAAGTGAAATAAGTCAGACAGAAAAAGCAGAGAACCCTATGATTTCACTGATATGTGGTATATAAACCAAAAACAACAAAAGAACAAGACAAACAAATGAGAAACAAAAACTCATAGACACAGACAGTAATTTAGTGGTTACCAGAGGGTAAGGGGGTGGGGGGTGGGTGATGAGGGTAAGGGGGATCAAATATATGGTGATGGAAGGAGAACTGACTCTGGGTGATGAACACACAATGGCATTTATAGACGATATAATACAGAATTGTACACCTGAAATCTATGTAAATTTACTAACAATTGTCACCCCAATAAATTTAATTAATTAAAAAATAATAATAAAAAAATAAAATAAAAAAAATAAAAAGGTTAAAGATTTTACAGGAACTAATGAATAATTAGAAATTTCAAGGCATTGTCAGAGACTGTTATAAATATCTAGATTCTTCTTGATGTTCTTACCTTCTTTTGCTTTTGTCGTAAAAACTAAAGTCACAAGGGAAAAAAAATGGAAAGTTGTCATATTGTTTACCATACCTTTTGGATTTTCTCCAGTTATTTACAGTAAGTTCATGAAGCCAATTAATTCTTTAGATAAAAATGTGTTCAACTTTCAGTTAGAAAGCAGATTTTTATCTTATTCCATTGTGGGTGATGTGGGCTTCTTTAAAATGTCTATTGCATCTCTACCTTAACGAAGTGCTACGAAAGGCTGCTTTGCCTAAGGGAAACCAGTTTTTAATGCAACCTTAGCAAAGAGGCGATGTATGGACAGGAAATGTGGAAAGGAAATGTGTCACATGGCAATCTACAACACACAACAACGGCAATGTGGCTGGCTTTACCATAGCATTTTTATTTCTGCTACATAAGGAGAAGAAAAGGTGAGAACAGGAAATATGAAACTAAGTAGTAAAGAAAAAGAGCATTTTAACTCCTGATGCTTTCACACCATTGAAAATCTAGAGATTTACAAAATTCACAAAGGTTTTAGCTGTAGGTAAGATAGTGGGGTGATATTAATGGGAGGAGTGGGGCTAAGGAGGAAGTAACTTTCATCGTGTGTCTTCTACGCAGCAGAAAGTGACCTAGGATTAATTCATAATCCTACTTATTGTTTGCCATCATTTTGAATTATAGTCAGATGGCATTATTGGGATTGTACATGTAAGAAAGCTAAATCTCAATGAGCAGGACACATAGCTATGTGGGAGGTGGAATTAGAACCCAGCCTGATCCTCAAGCCCATGATCTTTCCAGTTTATGACACTGCTCCTTTCTAACCTAGGGACATCCTAGTTAAGACGTATGATTTAAATTGGACTTTGGACTAAATGAGTAACAGAAAATAACATAAGAAATGCACTGATGTGTATCTTAGTATTTATTTGTTTGAATTTTATACTTTTTTTTATTATTGGGGAAGGGGAACAGGACTTTATTGGGGAACTGAGTGCACCCCCAGGACTTTCTTCCAAGTCAAGCTGTCATCCCTTCAATCTTAGTTGTGGAGGGTGCCGTTCAGCTTCAAGTTGTTGTTCTTTCAGTCTTAGTTGTGGAGGGTGCAGCCCAGCTCCAGGTCCAGCTGCCACTGCCAGCCACAGGGGGCGCAGCCCACCATCCCTTGTGGGACTCGAGGAATTGAACTGGCAACTTGTGGTTGAGAGCCCACTGGCCCATGTGGGAATCGAACCCGCAGCCTTCGGAGTTAGGAGCACGGAGCTCCAACCGTCTGAGCCACCGGGCTGGCCCGAATTTTATACTTTTTGATAAATAGCTAAATTTGAGTGGAAATATATTGTTTTAATCTACAACATAAGATGTATATTTTACTTACATTTATTGAGTGCTGAGTATATATATGCCGAAAATCACAAAGGCGCGTTTTGTTTTTTTTTTCTTTTCATATAAACACAGTGATTCATTCCACAAACCCAACAACCAAGGCATGGCCTTATCTTTTGACAACCAACTACAGTTTACTTCACATAACTAAAAGAAAATGGCACCTTAATGCTAAACTAGTATCCCAGATATAAAGGACAACAGCAAACTCATAGGTCAGATTGTGGTGTGAAGGAGACCTTTGGTGGGTAGTCAGACCTGTGAAGGATTTAGTGTGAATACCAACATCTAAGCAGGGCACAGACACTTGGTTCTTATTCCGCTTGATTCTTGATGATTCTGCAGTATTTATATACCAACGACAAACAGACCTCTCTGAGTGTGCTTTCAGATAGTGCTTTACTGAATGATTTGTTTTTCAGAGAAGGAAAGTTGTTTCCAGATCAATGTGCTTAAGGAAATGAAAAGCCCTTGATTAGCAGCCAAGAAGCCTCCTAATGAAATTACATTTCCCTCCAGGGATTTCAAGCGGTTAATAAAATCTAGTGCTTTCTGTGTCAAGTGCTTATGTTTATTTTGTGCATTCTGAGGTACACGTCATAAACATTGATACAAACATAAAGATGGCCCCAAAATAGATGAATGTGCATGTCCATTAAGTATCGAAGCAAAAGCTTTGTCGGTATCACACACCTGGGTTGTATAGATGAAGGTAAATTTACCATGTGCACAACCCTAAATGAACTCTTTATATGCCTTAGGCCTTTAGAGAGAGAACACCATATCTTTTAGCCTGAAAACAGCTAAGTTCTCATTTTATCTCTTAAAATCCTGGAGAGAATGTCAGAGTGTACAGTGAGGGAAAACGATGCCCCAAATCAAATAAAGTAGTTAATTTTTTATCAGGAAAATATTGATAATCTGATGAGTTTTGCAGAGGTGAGTAAATTATTAGGATTATGGTTTTTATTTTGCCATCATTTAAATGTGTATATAAATATACAGAGATTATAATTTTTATGATGCCTTCATCATATAAAATGCTTTGAGTATGAGAAACCCACTAGTACCATGTAATTTGAAATGAGTAGAAAATATTTTAGTGCTATGGGAGAGTTGTGTGGCACCCAAGGGCAAGGATGCATTTGGAATCAGAGACTAACAAATTCTCTCTCTCTGTCTGTCTGTCTGTCTGTCTGTCTCTCTCTCTCTCTCTCTCTCTCTCTCTCTCTCTCTCTCTCATCTCTGTGTTTTTCTTTCTGAGCAGCTTCTTCATTCCCTTTTCTTACTGTGTGGGATTTCTCTGGCCACCACAAGAATTTTTACTTGGGCATCTCTCTCATCAAGAGAATCAGTTTGAGAATAGAATCTTTTAGCTCCCAATTTAGATTCACAATAGACTCATTTTATTTCATTAAAGCTTTGTGATTTGCTCCAAAAATTGAATAACCAACACAGTGCCTTGTCATCTTTTGACAACTGACCATAGTTTACCTCATGTGACTAAAAGAAAATAATATCTGAATGCTAAACCAGTATCCCAGATGTAAATGACAACAGCAAAGGTGTTCTTGCCCAGCTTGGGACAACTGCTGTTTCCAGAAGAAGTCAGCTGTAGCGAGGGGCTCAGGTTCACAGTGGTATGAATATGCTGCTTTGCTGTTAGAATGATATGCATTTAGAGGGCGGACAGCCACACTACAAAAAAGATGAGGTGAAGAAAATTCAGTATGTCTACGTCAGTAACTTATACAATTAAAGTTATTGCAATTCAAATGTGACCATTGCATTTTGTAGCTAAATTTCAAAACAAAAAATTATTAAAATTAATATTCTTCATGTTCCCTGTGAATCATCTCTGCCCTCCATCCCTCTCTCCATCCCCAAACCCTCGTTGACCAATGACTGCTCACCTTCAAAACTCAGCTCATGTTTCTACTCTCTCTGGGATGTCTTTCTCAATCCCTCCCCTCTTTACTTCATAACATTTAATGCTTATACTTGAAAAGAAGAACTTGTCACACTCTTTAGTGTAATTACCTCTTTAAAGACAGTAATGGATGATTTATGTATTGATTATTTTATTTCAGAGACTATTTTTTAAACTCTTAGGTAAAGATAAGCCTCAGTAGTAGAGATGGCTGAATCCTACACATAACCTAAGAATAACATCTGAATAACTTATTTATATCTAGATAGATAGGTAAATAGATAGATGATAGATGATAGATAGATAGATAGATAGATAGATAGATAGATAGATAGATATAGATAGATAGATAGATAGATAGATAGATAGATAGATAGATAGATAGATGATAGATAGACAGACAGACAGACAGACAGACAGACAGATAGATAGATAGATAGTTTTTTTTAACCTTTTTGGTGCTTACTGAAAGCCTTACCAAAAATCCTAGACACATGTCAATTACACCACAATTTTAAAAAGAGAAAGAGAGAATAAAGTGATAGAATGAAAAAAAAAATCCTAGATACAAGTCAAAGACTCCATGGTTTTCCAGTCACCTTAGAAAATACAAAAATGATTTTTCTTCCATTTCTCTTATGGAGAGGGTTCATAGGTGACATCAGCTCCACTAAAAAGCAATGATCTGGCATACTCCCTGTGTTTCTACTCCTTGTGTGATGGTGTTGAAATACTATATGAGTATATCTAAGAGAGTATTTGATTTATATACCACATGTCAGTGAAATCATATGGTTCTCTGCTTTTTCTGTCTGACTTATTTTACTTAGCACTACACTCTCAAGGTCCAAAACCAAAACAACAAAAGAACAAGACAAACAAATGAGAAAGAAAAACTCATAGACACAGACAATAGTTTAGTGGTTACCAGAGGGTAAGGGGGGTGGGAGGTGGGAGATGAGGGTAAGGGGGATCAAATATATGGTGATGGAAGGAGAACTGACTCTGGGTGGTGAACACACAATGGGATTTACAGATGATGTAATACAGAATTGTACACCTGAAATCTATGTAAATTTACTAACAATTGTCACCCCAATAAACTTAATAAAAAAATTAAATTAAATTAAAAATAAATAAATAAAAAGAGTATTTGAGAACTGTGACAAATATAGAGAAAGAAATTCTGACACTTATTTTACATCTCACATAAAAAGTTGTTTGCATATTTCTTCATGAAAATGGACAATTAATGAGAAATTTATCTCATCAATGTATCCTTTTTATGTTCCCTTTTTTACAACCATGAGAAAGAAAGAATTACACTGCTGCCTTAGTCTGTCACCATGTGGGCAGCTATCCCTTGCATACCCCATTGCACACAGTTGGGATGTGGTAGGAATCCTACCTATGAACTAAAAGAAGCTAAGATAATGCCTCAAAAAATACCAGATAACAGACTTTCTGGTTCCACATTATGTGTTTTGAAAAGGATGTATACTTATTCCTATAAAACTGTGGAAAAGTGATTTTATTTCTTTTACCTTCAATTTCTTCATTCATAAAATTCGACTTATAATATCCACCTCCCTGAATGGTTGTGATATTTTATATTATTTATCTGAAACTCCAAACCTATATGAAATGTCATTTCCCTCCCCATGCTCTTCAAGTTCATAATGATAATTAGGTAGGAAGCCAGGCCCAGGGTCACGACATGTACACTCGCAGGAAGAAGGTATTCTATACCCGTACGTACACACCACCCATATAGTGTGCAGTTTATTTCCACCAACCTACCCACCATTTATATTTAAGTGTGGAGACCCTCACAATCCCCTAAGGACTCATGACAGGGGCAAAAGGAAGGGGGCTACGAGAACCCAGAGATCCAGTAGGACACAACTTCCTGGAGTGGTGGTTTGCTTGGTGGTAAATAATTTAAAGCACTGTTTTCATATGAATGCAAATAAACAAAAAAGGGGGCGGGGAACCACAAAGACATTGTGTGCTAGTGAGAGATTACTTTCAGTTCTCTCCAGATACCCAAAGTCTCAGTCCACTTGTCTCTGCATTTAGGATTTTGGGCAGAATCGAGAAGCACTGAGTATGGAATATCTGAAAGGGCTGTGAGCGGGAAAATGTACCATAGAGATTGGACCCTGGTAGCCCACAAATTCAATCTGAAATGCAACTCAGATATGGAAATCCATTCCTCTTTTCAAGATTCTTCCTGACATTCAAGGAAATTTCTGGAAAGCTACCGCAATATCAAAACCAGGGAAAGCAATGCTATAAAAACAACCAGATAACCTGATTTTCTAGAACAGACCAAATTAAAATATTTGCTCCTATTGTCCCCGTATATACAGAGGGTGCCAAAAAAAATGTATACACATTTTAAGAAAGGAAAAACTGTATTAAAATTGTAATACAATGACGCTAGCACTCATTTGATTAACATCATCTTTTGTGCGAACATCAGACTACACATTGCTACCGTAATTCAATTCAACTTCAAAAAGTAATACATAGATAACATCTCTTAAAATGTGTACTTTTTTTTGGCAACTCTGGTAGTTGTACTTGTTAGACCATGTACTCCATTTTTTGGATGGCTTTGAATTTGGCAACTATGGTCACTTTATACCCATGAAAAATAGATACAATCCTCAATTAGGTAGAATACTACGTACTTCTGCAAACTTCAGTTGGAATCAAAAGGTAGTAATGAGCTTGATGAACTTATGGCAATATACCTAAAGCATTAGTTTTTGAGGTTTTTTTACATTCAATATTATTTTATATTAGTTTCAGGTGTACAGCATAATGGTTAGACATTTATATAACTTAAGAAGTGATCCCCTTACTAGTCTAGTACCCACCTAGTAATATACATAATAATTACCATGTTATTGACTATATTCCCTATGCTTTATTTTACATCCTCATGACTATTTCGTACCTACCAATTTGTACTTCTTAATCCATTCACCCTTTTCACCCTGCCCCCCAATGCCACTCCCATCTGGCAACCATTCAATTAAAAAATGGGCAGAGGACCTGAATAGATATTTCTCCAAAGGACATACAGATGGCTGATAGACATATAAGAAGATGTTCAACATCAGTAATTTGCAGAGAAATGCAAATTAAAACCACAATGAGATATTATATCACACCTGTCAGAACGGCCATCATAATAAATCAACAAACAATAAGTGTTGGTAAAGGTGTGGAGAAAAGGGAACTCATGTGTATTGTTGGTGGGATTGCACATAGGGACAGCCACTATGGAAAATAGTATAGGGATTCCTCAAAAAATTAAAAATAGAACTACCTTATGACTAAAGCACTAGTTTTTAACGTATTTTCTGTTCCAACCTCCCAGGGTGATAGCATACACATACATACTCCCCCCCTTATCCATGGGAAATACACATCAAGATCCCCAGTGGATTCCTGAAACCAAACCCTAATCAACTTCAACTCTGCTGGAAACGTGGCAGTATCTTCATCGACAGATGCAGCCTCTCCAGCAACTTTTCATTTTTCAGTACAAATCTATTCCTGAATCTGTTTAACACCCCTTACTTGTAGTGAATGGCTTGGTGTCACTTATTCCAAGGGATCCCTTGCTGGAGTCTTCATTAGGCTCAGAACTTTCTGACCCAACTCATTGTCGTCAATTGTTATGTGAGGGCCTCTGTTACACACTCCAAGTTTTTCTTTACAGTCTTCTACCAGAAGTCATTTGAAAAAGAAAAAGAAAAATGAACATGGATCATGAAGATTCTATAAAGAACAACATGGAAGTTACTGCATATTTGTGACCCCTCATTTATTTCCCATGGCAATGGTGAGGCCCTCTCAGAAAAATGGCCACTAGTAAATCCATTCCTTTGTAATCATGCCATTATATTTCCTAAAAGGAATGCAGAAAAGAGAACATTTTTTAAAACATCTGTTTATAAATATCAATTCATGATCTTTGTGACAGTTGAAGGTAGATTTCTTCATTTCTGAGAAAATGCAGGAATTCGAATGTAACAATAGCCATGTTAGAGGCCAAATATGAAAGAAGAGATGCTCATCTTCTCAGCTCTGAACAGTTTTTGACAAATCCTCTAAGGTATATCCTGATTCCACTCAATAAAACTAGCGTCTTGCAAAATGTATGATATACAGAACTCAGTGGTTTTTCAGCACAGATGGTTGCCCAGGGTAACTACTGTGTCTCAAAGGAAAAAGGTTGGATTTTTAACAGCACTCATGAATCAAAGGCATGAAGTCCTTTTTCTGATGTACAAGAATAGAATTACCATTTGGAGCAAAAGTTTTCTGAAGCCAATGATGCCAGGATATAAAAGAGCTACACCCTGTCATTTGCTTAAATTTCTCTGACAACGATGAAGAAACTGCCCCCTTTCCTTCTAGCAACTTTTTCATCAAGATGTTAGACTCAACATATGGGGTAAGCCAGTAGAACCTTAAACTTCCTGTAATATCTCAGTATCTCTCAAGATTGCTGTGAGAACCCATGACACGTGGATGGTTAGGGAGTTGTGCGTTTTTCCCAACTCACTCATTACCAATTATACAACCCACATGAAAACCACTTTTAGATTCTCTCCATATTTTAAGAGGAAGTGGTGACTCATGCCTCAAAGGCAGGATGAGGAGAAAGTTCTCATGGGCATCTTCAAATCAGATGGCCCTCTGCTCTGCACTTAAGCCACGAACACGCTTCATTTCATAACAAACCAGAGACCGAATCTAAATTAGCATCTATACAATCTTGAGGAATTGAAGGCTTATGCAGTTGCAGTCATTGCCAGCATGGGTATGGATCAAAAAGCAATGCAGAAGCCCTTATGCCATTCAAAGCAGATTGTCTTCTCTACTCCAGTTGCTCATGTAATTTTAACAACTATATGCTTGTCTCCTGTTTTATGGCAACCTAGATCTGCTCTTTATTTCTTTTTTAATCTCAATAGAAATTAAGTGGTTTTGGACATCAACATTTCTGCCTGTCTTCTTTCAGTCTCTTGTGAGGAGAACTAGATGGAATAAGGCCTTTTATTGTCCTGACACAGGCATTGGAATTGAAGTAATACACTGCTAATTTTCCATTTTTATAGGCAAAGACCCAGGCCTGCCCCATGAAAGCATGGCATGCTGGGCTACTCTCTAATTCTACAGAGAGGGCTGACACATCAAAGATTTCACCTAAAAGAGTAATTGAAGAGACAGGAGAGAGTTTAGTTAGGAGCAACAAGTTCAGAGCATATGAATGAAAAATTATTCTCACATATCTTATTGACTTATTTTATCATGGAAATGCTACCCCCAAAACAGGCCAGGGGAAGGAGAGTGGTGACAATCCAAAATTTGAGCAGTCAATTCAGAATGTCACTTTGAGCAGAAATAATAAAGAAAGACTTTACCTCTAAGGAAAATCTTACTTCAAAGTACAAAATGGGCTGTCTTGCAAAATCTCAAGCCAGAATTCACAGTAGCCTTGGGGGAAGCTCCACTGGCTCCATCTTATAGTGCCTGCTTTCTGGAATGGCAACAGAATCAACAAGCATGTGCTGAGATGCAGGGACCTATGCTAGACCCTCCATAGGAAGGAGTTCCTCTGTCAGATGGAACAGCAGTGGTCATTTTACTAAAGAGGCAGTTCAGATGTCACTCTCATGACTGAAGGGCATTATCCAAAAAGAAAAAAGAAAAAAGAAAAAAACCCAAAACTTTTCCAGACCAGCTAGCCAGCAGCAGTTAAGTCTCTATGACATGAGTGTGTCACAACTGTATCTTTGATATAAATAAGTCACAGTGATAAAAATGCCACAGTAGATATTTTACTTTGGCTTATCTGGGGGTATCTAACAATCTCAAGCAACTTAAAAATGTTTAGGATGCGTTATCTGTAAGAATAAAGCACAGAAATGTACCCACCAGATTTAATAGAGGAGAGACTCAAATTTTTGGTCAGGAAGTGTCCCTATAAAAAGGAGATATGTATATATGGGACATTTATATGTCCTAAATATAAATGACATGTGTCCTTATATAAAGGACAATTTAAAACTTGGGTTTAATTATGAACCATGAGAATCTTCATTTCGATGACAATTTTCACTTTGAATTTCTTTTTGCAGTCAGGTTGACTTCCTAGTTTCAAAATCAGAGCCACAGAAGTCATTGACATGGAAAAAGAAAAATTGCCAAAGTAAAATTTAACACAGTGTGTCACAGTAGGATTTCAGGGGTTAAAAATCACCTCCACTCTCCCACCCCCATGCATTGACTCCACTTCCTTTTTGAGTCCGTATATTAGAGTATCTGTGGTTAAAGGTAGGTTGACTATCACCCACATGACACCGGACTTCCCTGGAATGCCCTTGAAGACTTGAATCACCATGGGGACCATTAAACTTGACCTGACTTGCTTTATGAAAAACATTGTCATAGCTACATCCTATTCTCCGCCTCCATTCCACTGTACCCATATAATTTGGGGATATATGAGGCTAGAGCTTAAAGCATAGTTCCCAGGGGTCTCTGAAGTTAATCAAATTCTCTGGACTGCTCCAATCCCAAACCATGATTTGGGGACAAATTGTGGCATTCTTAAATTTCTAGATAGTTCAAATCCCAGAGTGTAGGCCAGGCCAGCCCTGTATCCGAGCATGAATGTGAGAAACTTGTGGAATGCGAGAGCCTGCAAGCTGTAATATGAAAGATGAGTCAACTGTTCTTTGATAAGACTAGCCATCAAAAATGACAATAGAAAAATCCTTTCCATTGTGTAAGAGATATCACCTGTTCCAGAAATTTTAGTCATTTCCTGGTAAGCCAACTTCCGCCTGATGGACCAGTCTCCTTAGATGTGAGCTTCCGCAGTTTAGTCATTATTCCAGGGCTCTAGAGTACAGCTAACCGCTCCGGAATAACATGTTGCTAAGTAGTCTGGGGGGTTTAAGTTGTCACATTCCTTATGGAGTCAAGGTTACTATAATCATCACCACAGCAGCTCTGGGAAGGGCAACAGGGTGGAGGGGAATTTCACACATGCCATGTGTCGCTTACTCATCCTGCAAAATCTGGCTTAGACTTACTGCAACTGGGAAGAGGGGAGATGTGTCTGGACAATACAAACACCGGGACCCCAGATCCTGAGCTATAATTGTTCATCATGACTCATGGGTTCAACTTGATTTTATGGTAACAGTGTTTCAGCACTCAGCAGTCACTTCCACACTGGGCGGAGTGAGAATTTGGTGCACCAATCCAAAAGATACTGAAGGTGTTTTCAAAGGGAACCTAAATCAGATCATTTCTTCCAACCCCAAAGAAAGTGACTTATGTCACCATTTACTCAGTAGGTCAAAATAACAAATCAGATCATTTTTCTTATCTTGGAACAAATTGTTTCTGGTTAATTACCACTCAAATATGAGGTGGTAAGAAGAATTAAAACAATATCAATATTGCATCTATCATTAAATGCAAGATGAGTGTAAGTTTATGGGACAGACATTCTCCAGTTGTTTTAGCCTACGCTTCCTTGCGTTATAAAATATCTCATCTCCATTGCCACTCCTGCCACACTGACAAATCCTCACAGGGAATATAACCCTACAGTGAGTCTTTTTTTTTTCTTTCTGAGTATCCTCATTGAACAAAAAGATTTTGTCAAGCTTTACTTTCCCCATTTCTCATTTGACAAATAAATTTCTTTCTCCAAATTAAATATCATAAATAACATTTTTCAAACATCAATGTCCCTGGAGATTCTGAATCATTACCCCACATTACCCTCGTCTATCCCATCCCCACTCCCACCCCACATTTAACTGGTTTTGAATTACAAGGCTAGAGGAAAAGGCACATGGCAGTTTAACTTGATTAATGTAGCACTCAGCGGAGGCCAACTCATCTCATTCTCTACAGAACGCCATGCTTTCTACCTCATTGAGTAAAATGTATGCTATTATCTCAATCTTGCTTCAGGCTTTACCAGTGAAATTGCTCTCAATACAATTGCCAATGCCCTTTCATTTGCCTTAACCAACTGGTACTCTGAGTCATTTTTTTTAAAGTCACGTTTATAAACGTGTAATTTATTATACAGTAAAATTCACCCCTTTGAGCCGTACAGTTATGTGAATTTTGAAAAATGAATGCCATCACGTAACTCTCACTACATTAAGATACAGACAATTTACATCATCCCAGACAAGTCCTTGAGTCCCCATGTATTCAGTGTCGCCTCCCCCATGTTCCAGCCCCTGGTAAGCTATGATCTGCTTTCTGTCCCCAATATCATGCACTTGAGATTTGTCCATGTTGTTGGATACCTCAGTAGTTTTTTCCTTTTTACTGCAAGTGGAATTCTATTGTACAGATGGACGTACTATAGTTTATGTATCCATTCTGCAGCTGATGGATATTTGCATTGTTTCCAGGCTTTAGTAATTATGAAGAAAGCCCTGGTAGACATTCATGTACAGGTTTTCATGTGGACATACATTTTCATTTCTCTTGGATATACAGCAAGGGGAGGGATTACTGGGTTGCATAAAGTTTGTTTCACAATATCAGAAACTGTCAAACTGTCTTTCAAAGCGGCTGTACCATTTTGCATTCCTACTAGCAGTGAATGAGAGTTACTGTTGCTCTGTATGTTTGCCAGCCTTTGCTATTGTCAGGTGTATTTCTTCCTTTTTTTTTCTTTTTTTTTAAATTTTAGATATTTTAATACATATGTTATGGCATTTCATTGTGGCTTTGATTTTGCATTCCCCTAATGACTAATGATATAGAGCATTTTATCATGTACTTATTTGCTATCTGTATCTCTTCTTTGGTGAAGTGTCTGTTCAAAAAATTTTTGAAATGGGTTATTTGTTTTATTATTATTGAATTGTGAATGTTCTGTATATATTCTGGATACCAATCTATTATTAGATATATATTTTGCAAATATTTTCTCCCAGTCCATGGCTTCCTTTTCATTTTCTTAGCAACAGAAAACATGAAAGTTTTTACTTTTTATTAAGTCCAGTGTATTAAATTTTCCTTTTATAGGAATGTGCAAAGAAAGAATTCTCAAAGAAACACAATGGTGTTGCACATAAAATAGAGCCAGCACTTCATATTTTTCAGAGGCCATTTCTGATTTCTTTTCCAAGGGAACACATTTTCTTTTCTCCTGCCTAGATGGATTTGATGGGAAAAGAAAATTGGAATAGAACTAAAAAGGTTTTGTACCACTTGGATAGCTTACAGACATATTTAAAGGAAATGAATAGTCAGGGCCACAGGTCAGATATGCAAGATACTAGCATTGTTATTCTTTTGAATACAAGCAGGTGTCCACACAAGTGAGATGCTTATGAAAGAAGCACACCAACATCCAGCCAAATTCTACCTGACAAGAATGAGAAATGGTTTTGGTCTACAGATAAGTAGATGATAGGTACCTTGGCATTCTCTTTGACGCATTCATGTGAAGTTGACTTTTCTTCTCAGAGTGTTTCTGTAGTACAAGATTTGACTTTTATTTGTTTACCTAAACAATACACTTAAAATGAACAGGCCCTGTTCATCTATAAAATACCCTGACTCTGCCACTACATCAAACAGCACAGAACCTCCTTACTGATCTTCGCAAGCAGTGAACAACACTGTGCTCCCAGGCTGTCAGCAGTTATGTCCACACTTTCAGATAAGCACTAGTGTGAAACTCTGCTCACAGCGGCTCTGATTCACTCCTTCCATTTCTTCCATGGGAAACAACTTGTGGTGAGCACCAGATTGTATTCTAGCTAACAAACACATTATGTGATGCTTCCTTTCTTCACTCCACTCACTGATGCCCTCTCAATTCTCTTCTAGTGCCAGAACCCCGTCTTTTATGACTCTGCCCCTCTGAAGGCCCTTCTTGGATCAAGTCAAATACCTAATACTCCTAGGTAGTCGCGTAAGAAGTCTTTTTTTTTTTTTTCACTTCCCGAGACCCAAAACCCACAACACTTTCATTTGTACAAACTGCCTTTCATTTTATGATGCTGTGGCTTTCAATTTGCATTTTAGAGTTTTATAAATGTGCCCCTGAGTGAACAAGACTCAGAAGTCCACCCCATCAAAAAACAACTTCTGAAAGCACTATGAACAAGTTACAAGCCCGGAAGCACTGCAGTGAGTGAGGAGATGTTCCAGTCCTCGCCTGCCCCCCAACCCCACCCATACTCTCCCCCGCACCTCTTACCTAGGGAACACTTAGTGCCCCAAAGCTTTTTCTTTGGAGTGGTGACTGCAGGATACATGGATGTTGTGAATAATTGCCAAAAAACCTGATCCCTTGCAGGCCTGCTACTCAATGCCTGGGGCCAGTGTCAGAGACCCGAGAACTGCATTTAAGGACATAAATCTTAGGTAAAATAGCCTGCTTCCGTCTTTGTCTGAAGACTCATTTGGAAATTCTTAGAACCTTATTCATATTCTGTATGCCCTCTTTCTCTGCCTCGAGCCAGTGACAGAGATTACATCAGAGGGTTATATCTGAGTTATCCTAGGAATTTACCTTTTGAATTTCTCTTCTGACTCAGTTCAATTCCCAAAGTTTAGAAAACTTCTTTCACAAGGGAGCATGAACCCTTCTGTTATTGGACCTCTCTAAAGATGGACCGCACAATATAAAAAAGAGGAAACGTTCTCTTCTCCCTTGCAAAATAACACGATGTAGCATTGGGACCTTGTAGATTCTGTACCTCAAAGGCAGGGCTAGAAAGTGATGCGTATAGAAGATAGTGGTACTTGCTACAAGGACAGATACACATCATATAAATCAGCACCATCAGATGCCATGTGGCAGTTGAGCAGACATTTGTGAGCATAGGTGAGATACCTCCTGGTAATTCTCAGACAAGCTATTAGAGATAAGAGATTCTATGTCAAGTTGAGGACAGTGAAGTCTGGATGGTTACTGTTAACTAGGTCTTAACCAGTTTTGCAAGAACACACAGCCTGGCTGAGCTTATGTGCTAAGCAACTACTTTACGGGGAGGGAAGGGAGTGTGCCATCCTGAGATGCAAGAGTGAGGGAAAACTGAAAATGAGAAAAGGAAAGAGGAAAAGCAAACACAAGGTGATACATTGCTAAGTTGGCCAGAGTTTATCAAGAAAATATGGGTGATTGTTAGGTCACATGGAGTGAACTGGTACGTCTCAGCTCTGTTGGCTCCTCCCTCTCTCTTTTCTCTCTTGGTCAGTATTAATTCCCCCACACTCCCAGGTTCTCCTTATTGAGTCCGCTGGGTAGACTCTGGGGAAACCAGAGCAACTGTGAGTTGAGTTGGGACAGACGTGGGTGATGAATTTCTGTGGCACCAACCCCACTGGGTATATGGCAGCCTTGTCCAAGCCCTGAAGGGAAGTGGAGGCAACTGGGGGTTAGGAGATGAGATGACAGTGGCTGTGGTTTTGCAGCCACAGGAATGATGTGAGTTATGTCTGGGACCACTCCAGCTGGGATGCCAGACAGACAGCTGAGGTTGATGGGGTGGGTGGGGTCAACCAGACCAGGTGTGCATGTAATATGAGTCCTGTAAATGCAGCGTGTCACAGGTTAGGAGATATGCAGAGATGCTGGTTACATTCAAGGTTTGTAAATTTTAAGTAACAATAACTGGAAAGGTGTCATCCTTTGGAATTAGCATCAAATGGGAAACATTGTAAAGGAAATTGTAGAATTTTAGTAGGGTAAATACAGACTCCTAGACTTGGATAAATGGAGGAGCTGTTAAAGATCATCTCCAGTGGGAGGGGAAAAAACTTCAAATGGAAGAAGTTATGTGACTCACCCAATTAACACCACAAAAGAATGCAGAATCCTTCTTTTTCTCAAAAAAATGGGTTTTTTTGTTTGTTTTTTGTTAAAGAAGCTATATCTTTTGGGGATAGTCTGTGTAGTCTTAGAGAAATTTAGATATTTTTTCTCTTTAGATCCTTTTCATATACAATTTTATATTTTAATACTTTTATAATGATTAACTTCATAGAGATTTATTGTTTTTTAAAAAGAAATATCTTGTGGCTATATATGTATATATATATAAATATAGTTGACATTCAATATTATTTTTTATTAGTTTCAGGTGTACAGCACAGTGGTTAGGCATTTATATAATCTATGAAGTGATTGCCCCAATAGCATAGGGAATATAGTTAATGGTATTGTAATAACTATGTACGATGTCAGAGGGGTAGTAGACTTGGCGGGATTATCACTTTGTGAGGGGTGTAAATGTCTAATCATTATGTTGTTTTGTACACCTGAAACTAATAATAAAATTAAATTAAATTAATTTAAAAAAGAAAGAAAGAAATATCCCAACATATCTCAAAGAGTTATATTTGTGTGGAATGATCTGACTGCAGGAATGTTAATAATTATATTAGGGTTATGTTCCTAAGTCTAAAGAAGAATAATTTACCTCAGGTTAGTTAGTATGAAAGCCACTTCAGCAAAGAAATAAACATATACCTTCTTTCAACCTAGTTGCATGTGATTAAGGATTATACAAAAACTTTTCTCATATTTGGCTTTTCTTCTGAAGTTCTTGAAATGCTGAAGAAAAAAGGTATTTATTATAAGGGTTTTGAAACCAATTGTTTCCTTGTTTCTAATATGTGGAATATACTGAAGCATAAAAATCAACTATTTTGAAAACATTTTGCAAGTTGAGTTTCCCGGCTCACCTACAACTCTTGGCCTAGAAGTGAATGGCATTTCAAATTCTAGGAAATACTTTGGCCTTCATCTGTGTTTTCAACTGTGTTTTTCTGGGCACAAATAGTTGGTGACTATCCATGTAAACTTAACAATTTTCTGGATATAAGCAAGATAATGGAGATTTATGTAATTTTGTTTCTTACATATATATTAAAATTCATCAACAATTCTATATTAATTGTCCAATCTAATATGAATAAATGTGAGGCCCTAAGCATAGGCAAGAGTTATAAGATGAATAATGTAAGATATCTTTTTAAAATACACTGTGGGTAAGACAGACTCATAACTAAATATCCATTAGTAAAAGCTGGTAAGTAGATGTTATTTTAAGCGTATTGTGAACATAAGCAAATGTGGGAACAGAGCCCCAGAGAATAGTTTCCAGGCTCTCGGCCTCACAGAGAAAGGTGCTGGCTCAGGTAGTAAATGGCCATCAACTGTGATTGGATGGCCATCAGCTGTGGCTAGTTGGCCGTCAGCTGTAACCAGTGAGCCATTGGGCCACTAATATAACTGCCATGGCTATGCTAGCAGAAAAAATGGGGGCTAGCAAGAAGATGGTGGCTGGGCTGGCAAGCACGGATTGCAGTTAGGACGGCGGAGAGCAGATTGCAGAGAGGCGGATGCCTCCGGCGAGAATATAGTGATATGACTTCCCTACTTATGGCTCCGTGGGTGTTCCTTTTTGGCCTCACCATGTCCTGCATCCTTATGTGGGGAGCAGGAGCTGAGACCCCGCAGGCCGCCTCGCATGACAGCAATACACAGTTTAGAAATATTAGGAGCTTGAGGAGATCCAAGATGGCAGAATAAACACTGTGCCTACTTCCTTCCATAAACACATTAAAATTACAATTAAATTATAGAACAATCAACCTGGAGAATCATCTGAAGTCTAGCTGAATAGAAGATTTATAACTAAGGATATAAAGAAGCCATGTCAAGAGGTGGGATAAAGACGCGAAATGGGCTAGCCAGAAACCTCCATGTGGCCGCTGAAAACCGGAGGGATCCCTCACGTGTGGAGGTTCCCTGCAGAAGAGCAAGTAACCCCAGCCACAAACCAGTCTCTCCAGCCTGGAGTACTGGTGCTGGGAAGAGGAGCCTTCACAACATCTGTCTGTGAGAAAGAGTGGGGATTCCAACCATCCAGACAAGAAGGAAGGCTGCGGGAAACCCAGGTGTCCTTTAAAACAGCCCACACACAAACTCTCTCACTCCCAGGCACTCACCTTTGGCTCCAGCGGAGGGACAGTAACTCAGATGATGTTGGAGACATACAGGGGGCAAAATATGGTGTGTGGCTTTGTAGCAAAAGCTGGAGGACAGTCACCAATGTTGCTGTTTAGGGTTCTTCTCCCATGCAGCTGGAAGGCAGAAGCCATCTTTTCTGTGTTGAGCCCTCCCCCACAGGCCAAATCTGAATCTGATTGGCCTGGTGAGCTCCGCTCACTCTACCCTGCTGACTCATTGAGACCCCACCCCACCCAACTCACCCAGAGGCACTTTCTCATGAACAGTCAGCACCCCACCCCCAGTTGCACTCATTTTTGGAAAACTATCGGTGTCCACGGGCCCCAGGTGGGCAGAAACTGGCCTCGGTGTGCTCTGAGATTTTTGCTGAGTAGCTCCAGGCTCAGCACTGGCACCAAACCAGCGTCTACATTAATCTGGTGACCACAATTCTTCCCACTATAGTGACTCTTTGAGATCATGACTTACCCAACTTGTGTACTATACAAGGCATTATCAGTAGCTGAACCTTAAAGGAGGCAGCCGGTGGCAACAGGCCTCGGGGTATACTTGAATTTTGCAGAGCTACCACAGGCCCAGTACTCGTGGCAGACGAACTCAGTTTGCAGTGTGGCCTCTCTCACCTGCCTCCAGGGTTAGCACAGGCAGTGAACAACCACAGATTGCTTTGTAGCTCCTACCAGGTAGCCCCCACCAGGTCACAGGCAGTAGGCAACCCAGGTTTGCAACAGAGCCCCTTATAAGAGGCCCCAGAACCAACAAGTTTGGAAGTTGGCTGAGACCACAACAGAGCACCACTTCAGGGTATTTATCTGAAGAAACGCAAATGATACTTCAAGGAGATGTATACGTCCATATGCTCATTGCAACATTGTTTATAGTGGCCAAGATGTGAAGGCAGCCTGGGTGTTTGTCACTGGAAGATAAAGAAGAGTTGGTGCATATATACAATGGAATATTGTTCAGCCATGGAAGGGAATGGGTTCTTGACATCTGTGATGGCATGGATAGACCTGGAGGGTATTGTGTTGAGTGGAGTGTGTCAGACAGAAAAAAACAGATACAATGTGATTTCACTTATATGTGAAATCTAAATAACAAAATAAACAAAACAGAAACAAACTCATAGATACAGAGAACATATTGATGGTTGCCAGATGGGAGGAGGATTGGGGGTAAGTGAAAAAGGGGAGGGATTAAGATGTACAAATTTGTTGTTACACAGTATTGATGGGTATGAATGGTATAGCATGAGAAATGTAGTCAATAATATTGCAATAACTATGCATGGTGTCCTATTGGTATTAGATTTGTTGGGTTGACAGATGGGAGGGAGTTGGAGGGCATGGTGAAAAAGGTGAAGGGATTAAGTTGTACAAACTGGTAGATACAAAATAGTCATAAAGATGTAAAGTAAAGCACAGAAAATATAGTCAATAATATGGTAATAACTAGGTATAGTGCCAGGTGGGTACTAGACTAGTCAGGGGGATCACTTCTTAAATTCTATGAATGTCTAATGACTATACTGTACATCTGAAAGTAATATAAAATAATATTGAATATCAACTGTCATTGAAAAATTAAAAAGGAAGGAAAAGGGGGAAGGGGAATAAGAGGTTTAAGTTTCCAGGTATAAAACAAATAAGTCATGGGGATGTAATGTACAGCACGGGGAATATAGTCAGTAATATTGTGATAGCATGGTACAGTGTCAGATGGTTGCTGGACTTATCATGGTGATCACGTCTTTAGGTATATAAATGTTGAATAACTATAGTGTACACCTGAAACTAATATAATATTATGTGTTAGCTATATTTTAATTAAAGAATTTATTTGAAAAAAAAGAAAGAAATTGAAGGAGTTTAGCCATCATTTACACTGGAGTCAAGAGACCCTGAGAGACTGTCCTTAGACCACAAAATCAGTTTTAGGAAAAAGTGCTTCTTTTTAAACTCCAACTACTCACATAATTTCTTCTTCATCTCTGTACTTTTAAGCATTAAAATTTAAAAATAAGATTTTTTTCAATGAGTAAGTTGAATGTGAGGAGCTTGATTCCTGGGTGTCACTAGAGCTACATTCCCTGGGTTTGAATCGAGGCTCTGCCACTTACTAGTTGTGTGACCTTGGCATGTTATGTAACTCTGAGGCTCAGTGTCCTGGTCTGTAAGATGGAGAAAATTTTATGCCCATCCCATAGTTTCATTGTAAAGATTAAATGAGTGACTTTTGTAAAAACTTTAGTGGTGAGTATATAGTAAGCACTTAATAAATATTGTTTGTAATTATTATTATTTAAACTGCTTTAATAAACTTACAAGACAATTTTATAATATATTTACCTTCACAATCCCCTTTTTTTCCTCTGTATATCACCTGGCCTTTCTATAATGTGACTTTCATCTGCTCTGAGCAGGACCCTGGCATTGTAGGTGCTGTTTCAAAGCAGAAAATAAAGCAAGTGTAGAAGGAGATGCTGAGGACTGTAAATGGAGACCTGTATGGGGCCTCGTCATTCACTTAGATTCATTGGCTCTGTATGGATTTTGACACATTAACTTTCCAGCTCCTTTAGTGAAATGCTCTATGCTTTTTAACAAATGAGACATTAATGTGTGATCCGAGTTCCAGGTAGGCAGCTGTAGCTCTTCACCTGAATCTTTTCATCAGCATCATGCTTAAGACCTGGATCATCATTTATTCTTGTTTACTTTCCCCTGAATTAAACTTATCATAGTAAGAGACCGCAACTCTGGATATGTTAAGAGACTTCATATTTTCCTTTGAGTTTATAATGGACTGTTTATGGAACTTGTTCAAGGCAACAGACCGAATTGAGCCTTCAGAAATTCCTCATCAAGTGAAAGCAAGCCTCCTATCTTCAAGAAAGTTTTTCAAAAAATTGAAAGTTGACTCCCACGCCATTATGTTGGTTTTTGGGTGGAAGAGAACTGACCGAAGTGTTTTTCTAGTACTTAGTATTCATTAGCTGAATACTGCTGTCAAATATATATATATATATTCTTTTCAAAATTGGCAGAAACACAAAGAACAAAATCCATTCATTTTTATCAACTTTTTGAACAATGCTCATATAACTTTTCTTTTGATTTTTTATTTATGTAAGTGTATTCTAATTTTCTGTTAACAAATTATTTTTCTACTGTAGTCTCTATTGCTCAAGGGAAAAGTCAATGGTTCACCTGAATATTTCATTCTGTTTTACCAAACAAGTTGATAAAATTATGAATGCCATTCAAATAGAAATATTCTTTTATTTTTCTTGATTGAGCAATATTTTTATGGTCACTTACATGCTTTATTTCATTCCAATTTTTCCACAAAATTATTGAAAATTATTTTTAGAAACACTTTTCAATGTTTTTTAATAAATTCCATGTTAGGTAATTTTATAACTTATAAACATCCCTACATTGGAAATGTTTTAAAAAACAATAGTGTAGGTGCTAGCAATAAAATTATTACTTTTTATTGTGACGAGTCAAATTAAATGTATACCAATATTTCATAATATCCATAATTAAGTCAGTTTTGGCGTTCAAATTCATAAGGCCCAACCTTGGAATTATTTTAGACAGAAACATTTATATTCACTATTTCAGGAATATAAAGAGAAGTTCTCATTTTAGGATTTAGTAGCCTATATGTAGTAGAATATCTAAATATATACATTTAACATTGATCACATTCTGCCTGATTTGAGAACAATGTGTATATTTTTTTCCTCACTTCATGAATGAATCTAAACTTTTTAAGAACAGGGGTGCATATCTTGTTTCTAAACACATGGTAGAAATGTACACATGCTAAAAGTGCACTATAAAATATATGTGTTTATCTAATCAGGGTCTCATGAATATATATTTTATGCTTTGTGTTTGTTTATGGAACACATATTATAAAAGCTGGTTTATCCATTATTTTGTCATCTGAATATCTATTGACATTTCCAATGTCATTTTTATATTTACATTTATATTATCATTTCATTAATTCTAGAACTATCTGTTGAGCAGACTTACTAAACTCTTGGAGTTTTCAGTCCAACAAGAGTTAAATATTATTTATGTGATGCAAAAACATCAAGAGTGCTTTCTGAATCAAAATTTAAGAATAATTATTTCCATTACAATTATAGTGTTGAATTTTATTACATTTTCACTTTTCATTAATTGAAAGAAAGATTAGTTGAAAATTACTATTAAATATTAATTGAAAATTAAACATTAAAGTTAAATATTAATTGAATTAAATGCGTAAATCCTTACAAAAGCTTATGAATTAGATGCTATAATTCCCATTTTACAGATGGAAACATTAAAATGATATTCCACAGTCTACAGTTTTAAACACTGATAATCTTTTTGTATTTCATCTGAATTGTTAATAATATTAATTACTAATACATACATATTAGTACTCTATTATTCAAAATATTCTTTTCCAAACCATTTTATTTTAAAAAGTGTGTTTAAGGCATATATTAATTGTATGGTTTAGTAGTGCTGTTTAACTTATTACATTGGAATGGATTTAATCAGACAAATTCAAAAACACAGATGCTGCAATAGTACAGATGACAATTCCAGGAGCAGTGTGCATGATGCTATTTAATTAACTTGACCAGTTTCTGCAATGTTTAAGCTTTGTTGGACTTTCAGGAACAAAGGGGACAGTAACCTCCCCATGAAAAGAATGCTGTGGCTAAGCTGATCAGTTACTTATCAGCCCCACTATTGTAGCTCTGCCAACCAGACATGTTCACGTTAGTTGGAGTTATACTCGGACAAAGGTGATAAAGATAAAATTATGACTTCATTTTCCATGGATAACTTATCCTTTGTTCTTTCGAATTAGCCATTTTAAGACCTCACATGAGGAAAACATAATTCCAAAACATGTTCCAGCTTGTATAGTAGTACTTTTAATACTTTGTAACAGTTAGATAGGCAAGATATTATAAATATCAAACTTGCTAAACTCTGTATTACGAGAAGAAAATAATATTTTCAAAGAGGTAAAGACAAGTTTCAAAAAATATTAAATCTCAGCATTACACTTGAATTGAGACTAATGATTAATGATAGTTTCATTTTGTCAGAAGTGATTCCTGACTGAGATTTTGAAAATGGGTCACAATAATTATAAGATTGCCTATATTGATAACCAGAGAACATCAATAATATTGATAATAATTGTCTACCTCATCGTGCTATATAAACTTTGCAGGAATTATTTCTTTTGATCTGTAGCCCTGTTAGATGCTATGATTAGTTCCAATTTAGAGCTGAGGAAATTGACGTCTAGTTTCACAGTTGTGCTTCCATTCAGCTCTAGTTAGACACACAAGGGATTTGTTTCCTTTTTCTAAGCACCAACAACATGGCAGAGTGTAGTGGAAAGAGCTGAACTTTGGGAGTCAAAAGACCTGTGTTCTAGTCTAGACTCTAAGCTTCCTAAAGACTGTGTCTGGGTTCCCATTCTATGCCCAACACCTATCCTAAACATAATAAATATTTAATAAGCCTTTCTGGAATGATCAAATAAATGAATGAATGGCTGCTAACTCACTGTATGCTCTTGACCAAAGTTCTTTAAACTCTTTGGGCTCTACTTCTTTATTCCTTTTCTATTTCATATCTCCCTTGTCTTCAAAAATGATTTCAGGCTTCATAATAAAAGATACAACTGCATTAAGACCTTTAAAGTAAGAATAAAAGGTCAGGAGTGATGTACTTTAAGAAGAGAGAAAACCAGACCCCAAATCAAAGATAAGAATGGCTGCCTCACTTGAGCATGGGATTTAGACCGAATGTTGCTGCAGAAATAGAGCATCTGCTTGCTACCACTCCACCTACCAGCTCTTCTTCTGCCACATTTGACCAAAGCAATCTGCTTCTGTAAGGAGTCTTGGAGAAAAGAAGAGAAAAGCCCAAAATATCAGCAATGCTGTCTAATTATTTTTAATCATCAAATCATTCCAGTTCTAGATGATCATGTTAGATCCATTTTACAGCCTACGATAAAAAATCCAAACAGCAGAAAAAACTTGAGTTAAAAAAAAAAAGTTTTCTTTCTCTAGTGAAATCTGAAATAATCCTATTGAATGAAGGAATTAGAATAGCTTGAGAAAAATAAAGAAGAGGTCTTAAGGCAGGTTTAAAAGATCAGAAAGAACTGAGTCACAGCCAGCCCTGAGTACCAACATATCAGCACAAAGTAGCTGGGCCCCTCTCCAGCAAAATGATTACTGGGAACAAGAGAGACCAGGAGAGAAAGAAGAGAAAAATGTCCTGCCATCATCACACAAACTCCGCTGAACATGATTGCCAACTGCTCTAAGGAGGTTGTTTGTTTTGGGTTCAGACATAGCAGTTTGATAAGAAAAGAATCTGAGCGTAATGGTGAAAAAGGTAAATAATTAACCATGTTATTTGACAAACAGAGGTAATCTGAGAAATCAGGTTTTGTCTCAAAAAAAGAAGTATTAGCACCAACAAGGCTCCTTTCTGACTTTTTCTTTATTCTTTAGATGTCAGCTTCTTTACTTTTACTGCAGAAGCCACTCCCCTCTTCTTAAGTTGAACCAGGTTATACTTTGGAGATCAAAAGGAGACCTTTTCCAACACACTAAAGATCTGCTCCTATTTCTTCAGTGTTTATGATGATGTTTGTTCAGCTGTTTCTTCCCATAACTGTTTTCTGTTTGCAGACTGAAAAATCAGATATTGGGTGATGCAAAGAGCTATTCAGCAGAAATGTGCTTTATGACCTTATAGCCCGTCATATGTGTTCTGAGTTTCCTGCCTCTATATGGTTATCCTGCAGATTTATTAACTGGGAAATTTCCAATAGCTACTGGCTCATTCTTCAACCTATGGTCTGGGAGCATCTAGATAGCCAACCAGAATGTGAATTTTCTCACTATTTGTTCTAAGCACCTTTCAATTTACTACATCTCGGTTAATGATAATAACCCAGGAAATGGAAGTAAGAAAAAAATGTGAAGAAGTGATGAAAAGAATACAACTTGACTTGAAAAATTACCAGTATAAATGTATAATCAAATGATATGCAGTTACAATTTTACTTCTTAAAATTATATCATACAAGGGGTTGGAATCCTTGGGGAAATTATAGCAGAAATTACAGAATTAAAAGATAGAGAGTGCAGGAGTGTTCATTATATTTCCCATACTCTTCTCAAAACAATTCAGTAGTCATTTTAACTGAAGATTTAAATCTAAAAATCAAATTATTTACTTTGCTCTACTTAGCAATACATCTTTGGTACCACTCAAAAAGTTGGGTGCAGAAATGAGTAAGTATGGATGGTACAGAGCAGATGGATTGAATTAATAATCACTGAAAAAATATTTTGTGACTTTCCTTATGAAATAGTTTTTCATGGATGTTTTATTCCAGTGCATAAGTACAGGGTAGGTGTTAACATTTTCTAGATAATGACTATGTGACAGAGCTTGGGAGCAAAATTTAAAGGAAAACTCACTCCTCTACCTTTTGGTAAGTGAGATATTCGACCTCCCTCAATTAATCCTTCAAAGTCATCTTTGCTTTGTGTGTGTGTGTGTGTGTGTGTGTGTGTGTGTGTGTGTGTGTGTGTGTGTGTTATCATCTTAATAATACTGAAATATGCCTAAACAAAATTGTCATCCACCAAGATCTCAATAGCTGGAATGAGAGACAAAATTAAACTACTCAGATCTATGCAGAGTCCTACCTTAGCATTCAAAAAAAAAAAAAAAAGCCAACTACATTAGTATAAAAGACTAAGAGATGAATGGCTTTAAAACAGAGCTTTAGTTAGCAACTACATTACGTTGTTCACAACATGGAGCTTCGAGTCTAGTATTTTAATATTAGGCCACATAAACAGAGGCCCAGTAACAAGAATGAAAATGGTTAGCCCATCGTTCTTTGCAGGGGTAAGAGAAAACTTGAAGCAATCTTACAGTTTAAGAGAGAGAAAAAGATACTCAAAGGATAGGTTTTAAAAATACTACAAACGTGGGACAAGTTTTGGGAACTAAGCACACTTACTTCAAAAAGCACATGTGGAAGATGGATTAGATCTGCCCTGTTGTCCCATAGCAGAGTAGCAGGGCCATTGGTAAAAACTGGGAGAGCAGATTCCACTCACAGAAGATGTGCATGCCAACAGAATAGGCTGGTTGGGAACACAGATAGTGGTCCGCCATCACGGGTCCAGGCAGCACAAGCTGGATAGTGTTTGTCAGGATTGCAAAGAAGAGCTCAACCACAAGGAAGCACTTAAATCAACTGACCTGCAAAGCCTCTCTCACCTTGAGAATCTATCATGCAATGAAAGAAATGGAAGTTGAAAGGCAGTCAATGGAGACAAGAGATATTTGACACGGAATTGATCTGCTATGCTAACGTGTCTGCTTCTTGGGCTGCATAGGATCTGATCTTGCTATGACTGTGGGTGGACGATAGTTCCATGCCTTCCTAAGATGTTCTTGAGGTTTAGCTATAATTTGGTAGTGAGCTACCAGGGCAGCTCTATCATTTTTTTTTCTTTGTTGTGCTATAGAAGAGAAATGAAATGATTGTGCCCCTTATTGAAGGCCATTTCAAGCCCCAGATGATGATGGTGGTGATTCTAGTGGATGCTGCAATCCCTCATATCTCCCCTTCAGGACCAAGGAGCTGACCCACCCATCCCCCAGAAGTGTGTAGTGCTGAGAACTCACAATTGATCTCTCTCCAAGAATGTCTTCAACCAAAGCTACCCCTTTCATGGAGGTAGCCTGCATGCAATGAGTGAATACAAGGAAGCAAAGGCCCAGCCCCTTGTTTTCATTTGGGAGAACTTAAAAGTGTTATCTCAGGATCATATCTTCCTGTGTCCTCTTTACCAGAGTTCACCTTCTCTTTTTGTCCAGTTTTCTCTGTCCCACTCCATTACAGATATGATAACTAAGGGTACTCCCCAATACACCTCCTTCAGTCAATTCCCTTTTTTATCATGTTTCAAGAGAACTACCCTAAGATCATAGTGAAAATGACGATGATGATGACAGTGATGAGGGGATAAGGGTTAGTGGTAGCAGTGAAGAAGGAAAACAAACTGCATTTCATTTGCGTTGTCCTTTATACCAGCAAGTGAAAAAACTCATTTGATCCTCATAATAACTTGTGAGGGGGCAAGGGCCCAAATCACTTCCAATGTATAAATCAGGGATCTGAGAAACATGAAACCAGTGGTTTGCTCATGATCACATAATTAGGGATAAATTTTACAGTAAATATTGTCTTCTGGTTCTCATTTTAATATTATTTCACCTAATAACAGTACCTGGCATTTCACAGAATTCAGAAAAATACTTGTTGGATAAATTAGTGTGATTTTTATTGGTGCTATTTCCTTCCTTTTCCCCCACTGTGTAAATTGGGGGGTGGGGGGCAGGAAAAATAATATATCTATGCTCCTGCTTTTGCACAATAATTATAATTTCAAATATTCTGAATTATTTTTCAATGAATGTGCTTATACTCACCAGCTGACAAGACCAACTTCTTTTGTTTGGAAAATATGACTTATGTGTGAATAATATACAGGGCAAAGGGAAACAAAATATTCAAAAGAAAGATGTCCATGACATGCTGACACCCGACTGTGGTCCTGGATTGATGTTTACCAAGGACTGGTGTTACCTGAGTAACAGATATTAACGGTCAATGAGTGCACATACCTCAGCTTGGTGAGTGTATCTGATGGGTCACTGAGTAAAAGTATTTCCAGCAAGTCCTAAATGTAAGAAAAACTTTGCAGAAACCTCCCCCTACCCAGTTCTGAAGAGCATATGTGCACTAAGAAATGTTTACGTCATAAATGCATTGATGTGGCAAATGAATTTAAAAGAATTTGAGTCCACTTTGATGAGGTGTCACTAATTAAAATATTGCTGACTACAATGTTTCTCCTTTACTTTGATTTTGCTTGAATGAGGTTCTTGTTTGGCTTGTTAGCTATGGACTGTAACCTTTCAGGATAGCTTGTTTAATTAACTGCAGAAAGACTTCCTGTGGTGACTGGACTGCCACACTTTGTAGGAGTTTTAGATGAAGATATTCTGTAGTAAAGAGAGGAAATCTTGAGTGAGCTAGGTCATTGCACTGAGAGAAAATCAAAACCATTATTCTTCTTTCTTCACAGTAGACTTAGCCCCAGTCTAAAGAACAGCTGGAAGCACAAATTGTTTCATTCGTTTCAGGAGCAACTCTGTAGCCTTGATTTTCAAGTAATGACTGTTGCTCGTAAAATAATCAATCTAGCATCTCAATTCTGATAAGGCTTTCTCCCTTTCCACAGTCCTATGAAAAATGTAACACTTCATTCTAAGATTCAGAAACTATAATAGATTGATCAAAATGATTTATCCAATATAAATGGCAAATAAAATAAAATAAGCACTGGAAACATCGTCATTCCTTTATAGTTGACTTTCAGTAATCTGATCCAAACAGAGCCAATAGGAGTCTCTACATTTACAGGCAATTAAAACAATGCTTAAATAAGAAATTTTGTATAGGAGAAAGATCATGTGATTCTCTGACCTTGGAAATCATGATTTTTTTTCAAAGGCTAATTTCTCATCTGTTAAATCAACATAATTCCTACTTGGCAGGTGTATTGTGGTATAATATTTATAAAACTTGTAGTACTTGGCACACGGTGATCTGCTACATAAACTACATTTACTATGTAATAGTAATACTGCGTTTTGAAATCCTAAATGATTTTCAATACAGTAAGAGATAGAACAAAATGAACAAATTAAAAAAAAAAAAAAACATGTTCTCTATATACTTAAGACTTTGCTGCAGTTTTAAGCACCTTCGAAAGTTGCACCAAGTGCTTTATATTACTGGTGGCCTGAAGCCTCTAAAAGTGTTTGCTCTATAACCAGAGAATGGTGTAACGTCACAAGAACTTGAATTAAGAAGCAATGCCTGCCCCCTGGAGATACAATGACATCATATATGTGTCCTCTCTGAAACTGATGGGTGAAGAGAACACGAAAGCCCACTGGTGGATCTCAGAAACCATGCCTGGGCGTCAGACTGCCTACTGCCCATATGGGGGAAGGACACACATTTGAAGGAAGAGTATGGGTTTAGAGAATGTTGCTTTGGAAGATTGTTCTCAGCAAAGAAATCAATCTTGAAGAAAATTGGTAGGATCTTTTCAATATATCAAATATATCCTATTTTGTTGTTGCTTCAACTTTATTGTGATAGATTCAGTCTAAATCCAATTGAGGAAACTTATAGTCAATTCAGTAAAGGGGAAAAAAAATCCAAGTAAATAGTTTGCTTGTAGTTTTCTACCAATTTCCTGGGAATTCACTCATTCATGAACTCAGTTTGCTAGGGTTGTCCATGCTTTAGTTCTTTGCAGACACAACTGTGAATAGAGAGCAACACATTTTTTTCTCAGAAACAATGATAACTGTAACACCATAACATCTATGACTGAATTGTGTCCTCAAACGAATACGTTGAAGTCCTAAGCCCCGGAAACTGTGATTGTGACCTTATTTGAAAATAAGGCCTTTGAAGACGTAGTCAAGTTAAGATGGGGTCGTACTAGAGTAGAGTGGGCTCTACTCCTTACAAGAAAAAAGAAATGTGAACACAGACACCTAGAGGGAAGATGGTTATGTGAAGATGGAGGCAAACATTGGAATTATACTGCCACAAACCACAGAGCACAGAGATTTCCAGCAACTTCCAGAACCTAGGAAGAGGCAAGGAAGGATCCTTCCTAGGGCCTTCCAAGAGAGCATGGCTCTGTCGCCATCTTGATTTCAGACTTTCTGGTCTCCAGAACTCTGAGACAGTGTGTTTCTATTGCTCAAAGCCACCCAGCTTTTGGTACTTTGTTACAGCATTCTTAGTAAATGAATATAATAACCCCTTTGATGTGAAAAATGAGACCCATAAAGGTTAAACAAATTGCCCAACATCCCCTAACTAATAAGAGTTACTCCTTATCTCACAAATGGTATAGGCTACAGACTGTTCAGTTTAAGGTTATTTCTCTTCAATAGCTGAACAAATTTGTGAGAGCCAATCCACTGAATTCTCTACTTGGCATTTATATCAAACCACAGACAAAACATTCATTCTGATTCATTCATTTAAAAACCTCTAATCCATAGATGACCTTGAAAAAGATCAACTAAAACACTGCACGTGCCTCTATTCATTCTGCTTTTCTCTCTTCTGACTTTAATTTATGACTAACACCTTTTTTCCCAGGGCCATGTGTACTGAATAAGTCTCATAAAACAGGTCCCCACCTTCTCATTGAAAATATCTTTATATTCATTAAGGCGTCCCCTGGAGAACCTATCAGTAAAACTCAAATCTTTCTTCGACTTTTTCATAGTCAGTTTACTATTACCACTTTAAATAATTTATTTCTTATAGAAAATATGTCAGTTCATCGGAGAATATACAATGTAAATTCATACATAACCCAATCACTTAGTAAACATGGTTAATGTTTAGTGTAAAGCCTTACTGCATTTTTTAAGGGACTATGTATTCTAAATTTTACTTGCAAAAATGGAATTGTGCTACCACACATTTTTATAGGTTTATTGTTGTCACTGTTTATTTAAATATAATATGAACATCTTTTATGCCACAGATAGGAAAATTCTAGGTTAAAAAGTCAAATAGGATCTTTATTCCTGAGCTTTCTCAGAACTTTCAAAATGCTCAAGTACACTGTGGGACATGGTTTGCAGGGTTTCCATATATATATATAAAATATATGTTATGTATATATAATATAAATAGTGTGTTTAAAATATATATATATAATATATATATACACACACACACACATATATACATATATATATATATATATATATATATATATATTTTTTATTCTTAATTTATGGTGCCCTTTTTGAATAGCCACTCATCGAACATGTTTAGAAAATACCATTCTACATAATTACTTTTAAACACTGAGTGTTTCCCGTGGTGTGGAGGTACCATAATCAGTTCCCTATTGTAGAAATCATTATCTTTAATGTATTCCTTGCATACTTTGTAAAATTCCCATCTGCTTTCTGAAAGAAAATAGCATACGTCAATGATTCCAAGATGTACATTTCCTGCAATTTCACGTCACAGGAAACGATCTGTTTCTCAGCCAGGCAGCAGTTGTAACACCTTCGTCCTGCGTGTGATTCAAAATGCACTGGATGCAAGAAAATACTGAAAACAGAAATGGCACGAAGAACACAGAAGCCCAGTCTTGTTGAAATGGAGCATGGCCTGGTCCTATATTTTTCACATTTTCTAAGTGATGCCGATACGTGCCAGACTTTGAAGACTACTAGATAAATGATGATGTTGGGCAGAAGCGCCTGGGGGATGAATACCAATGACCCTGAATCTAAATGCCATTCAGAAGAGATGTACACGTTCACTTTTTTTTCTTTGTTCCTTTTGTATGCACAGAGTGACAGATGATGAATTTTAAATAAACACACTTTTAAAGAGCTCTTCCAACAATAATACAAATTCTAACTTAGAATGTTGTGTAACCATTTCTTTGGCAAGCTTTTTTTTTTTTTTTTTTTAGTGGAACATAAAATATTGGTATGTCTTGTGATTTATGGGTCCTTCGTTTTGTTGGCACCTCTTTTGGCACCTAATATAATACCTTACATAAATAAGGTATTCAACAAATGTCAGATAATCTTGAGAAATAAAAACAAGCAAAACATAAAGCCCTATGAAAATATAGTGCCATTGAAATATATATTGCCTAGTTGATGTGTCCCAGAGCTTTCTTCCTAAAATACAAATATGGTCACATCTTTTTTCTTTGGAAAACCTTATGGTGGCTTCCCATTTCCTGAAAGATAAAGTCCAAAGTCCTTAAAACTCACAATGAGGTATTTCGTTATATGCCACACATTTACCTTTCCAGTCTATTTACTCTCACACCTGCCCCAGCCTCTGCTTCAGTTACATTTGACTCCTTGGGTTCCTCAAACTTCAAATTTGCTTCCTTGTCTCTGTGCTGTCACACATGCTGATTCCTCAGCCTGGAAATCCTGTCGCTGATTTACTGGATGGGTGAAACCCCTCCTCATCCTTTTGGCCAAACTAGTCAAGCTCAGGGACTAGACATTTTTCTCCTATTGTTCCCTGGGTATAATTGTACTAAAGAGCAAATCACATTGTAACATAACTACTTATTCACTTGTACTTTCCCCCACATACAATGTGAGCTTTAGCTTCGTCACCTGACACCGGATGAGGTTCTTGGCAGGTTATACAGGGCAAAGGAATGTTTGTTGGATTGAATTGAGGGACGGCCATGAAGGAAGATACAATTCAACTGTGACTTCCCCAGCCTGCTCATTCATTCATTTGTTCATTCATCATATCTGTATCTGCATGCCAGGTGCTATGCAAAATCAAGTGAAAATGAAACAGAAATGATTCCTGCTCTTGTGAAGTTTCTAATCCAGCAGAACAGACAGAGCTTAAATGAATAAGTGGACAAGTAAATATAACTACACAGTGTCTACAGTCTGTCTGTAACTGAGCAGCCCGTAGCCCTATTGGAGTCACTTTCAAAGTCCAGCTGTAGAAACCTTGAAGAAGAAGGTGACTGGTTCCTGAAAGGGCCACTCTGACATGAGTCACAACTGATGACCCCAGCTGACATCTGGCATTCAGCTTGTAGCCTACCCACTATCATTCTCCACTTATTCCTCAATAAGAGAACTCTGATTTATCTTGGGCCGCAATGTGCCCAGCTGAAAATTGGTATTTTCAACCCTCACTTGTAGCTAGGACTGGATGATGTGATATTAACAGAAGTGCTGGGTGAGAATTGTGGGAAAGCTCTTTACAAGAGCCAACTCATAACGTTATATGTCAATTATATCTCAATTTTTTTTAAAAAGGGGCCAGCTGAAGTGGAAAATGTGACCCTTTGCCCCCCTTCCCTTCTTCTTGCCTGGAACATAGATACAATGGCTGGAGTACAAATAGCCATTCTGTACTATGAGGATGCCTTGAGCATAGAAGATGTTTTCTAAAGATGGCAGAAGAGAGAGAATGAGCTGGGGCAAATTTTCTATTATTCTTGAACTGCTTGTCTCTCACTTGTCTTATTTAAGCACTGTGATTTGGGTTTTCTTATATATGCAGCTAATCCTAGTCCTAACAGGTATTGTGACAAGACTGTTTCTCATATCATAACAAAAACTGAACAATAACTAGAGGGTGTTTTGTTGTTGTTGTTTTAAAATTGTTGAGTTTAAAACCTTTTCATAAACTATCATACTTGAACTTCATAAAAATCCTGTTAGAAAATCAGGGGATATATTCATTTCACCCAATTTATGAAAGAAAATCAACCAAGCCTCTTCATATATCTTAGACTTAGCTCATGTTATCCCCTTAGTTAATACACTTTTTTTCTATGTCTTTTCCTCATCAAGTTTTCCATATCCTTCAAGGTACTGAGAAGAGACAACTCTGAGAAGAGTTGTCTTTATCCATCCTCAGACCTATAGTAAAGTTGGTTGTAAAATGTTTTTTTACTGCTAATTTAAACCCACAAGAACAGTTTACAAAGTTAATATCCTTCCTTTGGTGTAGAAAATATCCAAAAGAAGAACATTCTCTCTGGTTATCAGTTCAAGGTAACTAGCCAGCAATTAGGACCTCTGAGTCTTACTTTTGGAAGCATAGAAAATGAATTCTGATTTCCATAGACTTGGTAAAATAGTTACCATTCTGGATTATGGTCCTAATGTGCTAAAATGGAGCTCCCATCCAGTATTCCACAAGGGCACATAGTTTATTTTCCCTCGCTGTGTATGCTGCCACTGGTAGGTCTTTAAGTGAGTATCTACTATGTCTATTGTATTTCTAGTTTTGGTTTTTCAACCTTTTTTTTTTTTTTCTCATTTGGTATCAGACAATTAGATTGTAAAGCATGTACCAAATCATGTTGTTTAGACCTTAGTATACTGTTGGTTCCTTTTGATGAATAAATCTCACTGAACTAACCGGAAGTCCTTCTAAAGAGCAATGGCAGGTCTCTCTAATTTTCCCTTCTCTCAGACTCGTGCATTTGAGGGCTTTGGCATTTGCACCTTCAGAGTTTACAGAGGCTGCCAAGTTTCACCTGTGTCTCATTAATTTGTTGTAGTGGCTCAGGTGAAACCAGCTACATTTGTTTTAAAGTGCTTCTTGCCAGGTGTTGTTTGCCGAGGCTGATGTGTTTCGTTACTAATTCAATAATGCGGTGACCGCAGAACTCAAAGGTTTTTCTGTGCAGTCGGGCATTTGTGGCACAGCACCTGGAGGCAACTGACGTCACCCTTTCCATAGGAAACAGTGGTAAGTGGGAAAGGTCACTGGAGATACACTCTGTTAATATGGTCAGAGTGTCTCTCAGAGAACAAAGCGTGGTTCCCCATAGGAGAGTGAAAGCAACCAACCTCTTCTTTCCAGGTTGCTTTTTAAGCTATCATTATGAAGTATAAACAATCAAATTCCTTGGAGGCAAGTGCAGCTTTTTTTCTACATTGCTCACAGACTCTCACACTGTGGGCTTAATAAAAGCCCAGTGTGCTTTTCTTAAACAGAGAGCAAGCAAGATGTATTTGTGTTCGGGGTTACCAGGGCAGGGGGTAGGGGGTGGGGTGGATGGTTGATGTAGGTTAGTTTTTTTCTTTTGTTATTGGCTAATAGTACAGTTTGCCCACCCCTGGTACTGACAAACATTGGTGCACATTTTTAAATAAAGTTGTTCTTGTAAGCTACTGCAATTGTAGGCATTTACAAGCCCAGAGTTTGATAAGCCTGAAATATTTAAAACAATTTTGTTATTATTAGCCAGTCAAGACCAAGATCTCTGGGTCAGTCCTGGCCAAATCTTCTTCCTGTACCTCCCGCCACTTTTCCCCTATTTGTCTTAATCTAGAGAGGATACAGAACTTCTAATGGGTGCTGGTAACTACTAATGGCATTTTTTGCTATGGCTTGCATATGGTATTTTTGTGTTAACAGGTTGCACTTATATTCAGTTTTTACAAACAGTTTTATGTTGCTGATATTTCTAGTTATCATTTGCCCGCTGGTAAGGATTTGTTCTTCTTTAATCATTTTCTCATTTTTAATTAATTCAATAGGTAGATTTCCATACAGACTTGCTAGATTTGTTTTGGTTTCAGGTACCTCTGATTTATCAAGGTCATTCTCGATACTTACCAAGGTCAGATTTCCTCAGAGGATATGAAGGCATTCAGTTAATAGCTGTGGGTCAATCTGTATCCCGCCATCTATTAATATACTTCTGAAAGGATGGAATCTTAGAAATACATCCAATGTGCCGAGACACTCAGTCCTCTTTCTAATTCAGTCCAACATAGTTGTCACACTTCCCATCTTGGTCCCATTTAATAGCACATTGTTCATGTCATTGCTAGCATAACTAATTATTATGGGTTGAGGACCAACCTCTGGTGTGTTCTATTTGTTATTAGGAATTAGAAAATTCAATCTAATCTTTATAACAGTCTGTGCTACCCCATTAAACAAATAGTGCTCAAATTCTATCCTCCAAGTGGTACAAGGGCTTCTTTGTTACACCAGGGACCAGATCCCTGGGTAGATTGTCACCCAGCTGTGGAAGCTGTAGGGAAAGGTGTGACTGCAGAACAGGCTTGAGTCAACAATAATCTTGTTGAATTTTTACAGCAGTGAAGGAACCAGATTAAGAAGGATTTCAACACGGGAACCAAGGAATAACTGGCTTGATATCAGGATACAGGGAAGTATTAAGTGTAGGGAACCACTAACTTCTTTCAAGAAAGTGCAAAATGTTTCCAATATTCTTTGCCAAAGTAGTCTCTTAATAATATTAGTAATAATAACAATAATAAGCACCTTCATTCATCCATAACTTACCAACTTTAGTTTTAACTTTGATAAACAGGCCCTTATCAAGTAGTCTTACCAGGAACCTGTGTTTGTTGTGAACACTGTATTTTATTTTCAGTTTATTTCCTGCTTTTAAGTTTTCATCTTGAAAACAAAAAAACTTCAAACTTACAGGAAAGTGGAAAGAATAGTAAAATGAACTGAAATATCCTTCCCTCAAGATTCAGCAGGTATTAGTATTTTGTCACATTGGTGTTAGCCCTTGATAGATAGATATTGTTATAAGAGCTAAATTCTACCACATACACACAATATAAATATGTTATTATGCCTTTTTTTTTCCTGTTGAACCATTTGACACTTAAGCACATTTCCTAAGAACAAGGGCATATACTTTTAACATCAATATAATTATCAAATTATGGAAATTTAAAATGCAAACAATGCTGTTATCTACCACATAACCCTTATTTAAATCCACCAATTATCTCAATACTGTACTTCATGGCATCTTTTTCCTGTTCCATATCCAACCCAGGATCACACATCATATTCAGTGTGTCTCTTTAGTCTCTTTTCATCAGCATTAGTTCCTCAGCCTATCTTTTCCTTCCATGCTAGTTGTTATTTTAAATATAAAAGTAATATTCACTTGGCAAGGCATTTTTGCTAAATTTTTTGGTGATGTGATTTGTATGACCTTGGATTATGGTTTAGAAAATCATTCTTCATATTATGGCAGTAGTATATATACTTTTCATCCTGAAAAAAAAAATTTCTCAATGGCAATATTCACCACAGTCTGCACAATAAAAACCCAAACAATTAGCAGTGTGAATTATGGGTTTCTCTTTATATGTCAATGGATGTTTTATTAAATTTAATCATGTAACACATTGTAATTTTTAAATATATAAAAAGTTTGAAAATACTTTTTTCATGACCATTTTATTTAAAATTCTACACTAAGACAACAACCTCAATAGAGAAAACAAGCAAAAATCTGTGAACAGGGAATATATAGAAGCAATAACTCCAAAAGACCCCTGAACATGAAGAGATCTTCAATTTCTCCAGTAATTAGAGAAATGCAAATTAAGGCAATAATGAGTAATTACTTTGTACCTATTGTATTGGTAAAAATTTGAAAACATATGATGCCAGGTGTCCCTACCATAGCTGATTGGACCAAGGATGGGAACCTGACATAGGGCAGTCCAGGGACAGAGCTGCTGGTACCTTATGAGGTATTTCATATAGCTCAGAAAGATGAGCTGAAAAAAAAATCATGTTTGTTTCTTGGGAATCTGTATTTAACAATTTTTAAAAAAAATTAACAAGTTAGGAGGTTGGATAAGACATGAGGTAGAACAGAGCCAGAGGGCCGCAGTGACAATGATGGGCCATGGCATCCAGAATTATGGGGTGGGTTAGGCTAGGTAGAGAAGCCACAGAGCCACAGATCATATCACAGAGTGACATGTAACGATTAATAGAGGTGCCATGGGAGCAAAGCAATTAGTCTTAGTTCTTGCCAGCTCCCCAGTTCCTAGTCCTGTGCAGCTTGGGTGTTTTCCAGTTCTCTTTTTTTCAGAGTGGCAGTTGAGGGTATAGTAGGGCAAGAAGACACAAGACAAAAGAAGAAAGAAAACCTTCAAAATTCCAAAGGAAAGTGACTTCAAAGATTCTTACACCTAGCCAACCAATCAAGTATAAGGGTAGAATATAGACATTTTCAGATATACAATGAAAAGAAAATCCACTTGAAAACACAAAATGAGCTCGGGGGATTTCTTGATAACTGTTTTAACATGCCAACATTTAATCAAAATTACTTAAATTCTTCTGAACTTATGTTGACAAATATGTGATATTGAGAAGGTGAGTTAAAACATAGACTTCACACTATCCAGTCATTCAGCACCTTTTCAGACAGTGTTTTAGATCCTCATTTAAAATGTACTAGAAATTGGAATATTCCAAGAATGGAAGACCAATGAGACATGGATCAGGTTGGCTTTCCAGGAGTTGACAGAACAGTATGGGAGTCAGACATGAAAAGAAAGCTGCTAATACGTCAACAGTGCATGAGAAGTACTGTAATAGTAGAGATAGATCCCAGGTACAGTGAGAACCCAGAGGAAACCACTGCATATTCCACTTGTGAGCGTCTGTACTGAGGTGGTCCATTTGAACAAGTTGTTGAAAGATACAGTCAGAGGTAGATTGGTAAAAAGGTAAAAAGTTGCCGGGGGGAACGGTTCTGGTTGAGAAGCTTTTATGTAGCAGGAATTTCTTACTTCCAAGGAAAGGAAGTAAGAAATAGAAGGTAGTTCAAGATTGCTGAAACATGGGAAGTGAAGAATAAATGATGAATAAGATTTTGTTGGGTGTCCGATGGACATGTGTCCTGTTTGGGAGACCACCTCAGGGATGCTGTGGATGCCTGGTCATGGCATTGTACACCAGAGACTGGACATTAATGAATGCCAACTATAATTTTATGTGTATAATGTGATGGCTCCGTGTGAGGTCGGGGTGGTGGTGGATGGGGGAAAGGGGGGTTCACGGTGTGAGGGATGTAAAAATAAAATAAAATAAAATAAAACTATAATTAAAAAAAAAAAAGAATAAATGATGAGGCTGAAGGCAAGTTCAGGAGTAGCAAACTCAAAATAACTAAAGGGAAGGTAAGTTAAATGAGAACAGGCACGCAGGCTTAAAATAATATGAAGTGGTGAGGAGTGTACCAAACGGAAGGGCCCTTTTCCAGCAGATATGCCAGCCCTGTGCTGGCTGGAACCTACCGAATGGGCATCTGGTTGGGAAGGGAAGGGAAAAGGGATTGTTATGCCAACATGGTAGGTAAATGCAATACTTACAAAATACTAAATCAATGACTTCTAGTGAACGAAGCCTCTATGTTGACAAGTCCAAAGTGTTAACACAACTTTCAAACAGCTTGCTAGAAACAATAATAAATGGACACTGTCTTGGAAATATGTCAAAAAGAATATTATTGGTGACACAGTATTAAAGAAAACATTAGGGAAAGTGTAAATGCTTAATGGTGTTAATTGTGGGAAATTCCCTGAAAAGGTTAATATTTAAGGAAGGTGGAATGTGATCCATCGTACTGAGGAAGTAAAACTATTCCTGCCTAGAAAGTAATGTTTAAATCAAAGGATTTTTTATTTGGTTTGGATTTTTTTTAAGTATTTTTAAATTGCAAATAAATTATAAATGAGCTAAAGAATAATTTTCTAAAATAGGAAACAATAGGAACTTTTTAAATTCTATTTTAAATTGTGTAATACAAAAAAGTATTAAAATAATTAGATAAATGAAATCCATAGGTAACGTCTTATTAAAATATCCCATCTAATTTGGTTATTTTGGCCACATATAATGAATCATAGTGCTTTGTTTCCATTAAGTGGCTACAAGATTATCACTTAAAACAAAAAGTATAACTGCCTACATTTGCCAATCTCCTATAGGCTCATTCTACATGAAGGTAGAAACTTTTTTGACAATGATTCCAATTATTGTCTCTACAGTGGTTTGCATGTTGTTCACCTGAATAGACCCAAATCTATCTATTGAGAAAGGCTTCCCTTTCTTGATTCCTCATGTAGCACTGGCTCGTGTAACATAACTTCCTCTTGAAAGCTGAAAACTCAGCACTCACTGGTATTATTGGTGAAATATTTAGAAAGATAACAGAAGCTACCCTCCTCACAACCTGATGAGTTTGATGAAAAGAAATTATCAAGCTGTGTCCATGCGCTGCACATGACCAGCCATGCTTGCTGTCTACAGGCTGTCTGTTGGTTGTTGCTATGACTACGAAAAGCCAGTGGAACCCAATGAGCTGTCTGCAGCCGTGCTGAGAGGACCAGCCATTTTACTTATGGAAAACAGTGTAGCATATTCTGCTGAGCTTTACCCTGGAAGAAGCATTTTTTAAAAATTTATTCAAAGAGGAGAGAAGGGATGGGCCTGTTAGTCTACAATTATTACAGCCAAGTGTGCTTGCAAGCTGCCATTTGGACAGGCTGTTGACTGCTGTTCCTATTAGCTGATTTGAGAAAGTGGAATGCAGGGCGATAATGCTGCATATCTGCTATCAGACAGCAGAAAGGTTTTTGTCTTGGGAAGGCAAACCTTCCGTGCAGTATTACCTCAGCAGCTCTCTAGCTTCTTACCCTGAAAACTAGTGACCCAAAAAGGAGGGTGTCACAGTCTGCAAACACGGGTCCTGTGCATGGCTGTTGCATATGAGCAGCAGGTCTGAAGAAGCAGGTGTGTGCTCGGATGGGCACTGGACTGTAACCCAGGCGGACGCTCTCAGGTTTACCTGCTTCCTGTTAACAGATTGTTGGCTCAGAGAGCATCTGCCTGCACGCTGAGGCTGTGGGTGAGAAGGAGGTCCCTGTGTAGCCCCGTGACTGACAGAGGTAAGCTTCTTTTTTGCCTTTTTTAAAACACAACATAACAATAACTCAGAGCAAAACTTAACCTAAAACATTTATATTTGTTGTGTTACCTAATTTACCAAGGAAGTACACACACACACACACACACACACACACACACACACACACTTCCACAAAATAGTGTCCAATACATAGAGTTGTTTCAGTGAGTTTAGGTTCTAGAAATCCTATTATTTAAAAAGAATTACTAATATTCCTTGGGGTTTAATGTAAATATTTGCTGTTTTAACAAACCATGATGGTTTGTCATTGTGGATCATCTTCATTACCAACAAGCTTCCTCCTTTACGAACAATGGATTCTTTTGTTAACTCCACATTGACGTATAGTAAAAGAAACGCATTGAAAATCAGTGGCTTGAAAATTATGAAGCACTTATTTTTAAGCCTCATAATTGATGTACTGTAATGCTTCACACACCACTGTATACATTTAAACTAAGGAATTCCGTTTCCTATGTAGATCATAATAGCCAGTGGATTTTGCACTTGCTTCTTCTGAAGTCAGAGTCTGGGTGTGCGATTTGATTGAGTGGGGGGTAGTTGCGAAGCAAAACATGTAGGTATTAGAAGCAGCTCACACATCCTTTCTGAGTATCATGCACGCCATGCTAACCCAGAGCACAACACACCCATTGTACTCTCCCGGCTCGGACTCCAACGAAAGAAAGGAAGTGAAATCTCCACAGTGAATTCAAGCACAGCTACAGTATGTGGTGGTAAAAACTTCTCTTATTGCACAATTTTTCTCACAAGCAGATAGGTTTCAGAGATAGAGAGTGAAACCAAAAATGCCATACACCTCTTACAAATGCAGTATACTAATATTTGCAGCGGATGTTTGCTGGCAGTTGCTATATGATAATAGGACAAACTTTGAACTGCAATAGGAATTGCCCCTTAGTGAGTATTTCTTTGATTTATAGTCTCTCAGGAACAAAGCAATTACTGTGGGTTGAAATTGGTCATTCAAATCAAAATCCTTAGTTAGGAAATGACCAAATAATGATGAAAGGCTATTTCGGCAGCATTTCAGCTTAACCTAAATCAATTCTACGGTTGGTCCACCAGAAACATCAGATCGCTTACATTGCTCAGAAAATATTTAAGGAAAAATATTTTGTTGAAAACGTTGAATAAAAACCTCTACTAAAGGTTGAATCTACCAGGAAATATAAAATAAATAGTAAATGGCAAATCCCAGATTTACTTCTAGAATATATATTTCTGTTTGTCACCTTTTCCCAAAATATGAGTGACACGGGAGTCACTCTTTAAGTTTAAGTGTAATACAGTTTTCATTGCTACATACGAGCATGTATTACAGTTTCACAGATATAGCAATATGCCCTCAGATACAAGAATTATATACCATAGGGAGAATATTTTTCAAAACTTCTGTTCTAAATACCACCAATATTCAAGACATAAAAATACAGACCAAGTAATCTCAGTCTAGAGAATCATATCCAAACGTTTAATTATGAGAACAAATAGGAAAATGTCTATTTGTGTGTGAGAGACAGCGTATGGGATAACATGGTAAAGTGAAAGCATTATAATTCACTTTTGTTTCACTTTCCAAAAAACAGCTAAATGAACAGACTTAGTTTTGAGTCAACTTTTATAAATAAAAATATCAGCCAAGGAAATAATTCTGCTATAGCAAAATGACAGGTAATAAAAGTCTCTCTCCAATTTAATTCCCTTCAGAGCTTTACACTGCAAAAGGAGTTCTCAGAGTTCTCTTGCTGCAAGGACCTGCAGCAAGAAACCGATTTTGTATTGGCTTTTCTTGGGGAGTTTTAGAAGAACAGGGTGAGGAAATACCTAAGGCACACCTGCCTACCATGTCCTGTTGCCTTTGTGTTAGGACCATGTGCAACAGGAGCCTTAGCCCAGGAGAGACGCACAAACTTTATACCTGTGTTATTTTTTCTACATTAATAACCTTTTCAGGTGATATGCTGTGAAAGTTTAGCATTTTAAGTCCACTTGTGCACCACACATCAACATAGTTATTAATTCAACAACTTTGAGACTCAGATGCAAAAATATAACCCCTAAAGTTCAAGACTTTGCATCTTGGCTTTTCTTTATTTATGTACCCTTATTTTCTGCCATTTTCTAACTTACCTACTAGCAATATCAAATACTATGTAATTTCCCAAACGCACTACACCAAACTTCTGCAAAGACTCCTTATAGATTTTTTTTTCTAAATCTCCCCCAGTAGCCACCTGTCATACATGCTTCACAATCCAGCTACATAGTATGTCTCCCCAGACAATTCCTCACCTTCCTTTTTGGCTACATCTGTATCTTATATCTACAGTTCTGTCCACTGCACCATATTACATTTGTCTCTGCTCACAGGCTTCCAGAGATTTATTGATCTCTATGCGTACTAGAACTTGGCATTCAGATGTTTTACTGGTAACCTCGGACTTCACTATTTTCTTACTAGTTACTGTAAATATAAGCTTGATCTTGAAATAGAAGTCCTATTATCTATACTGCCTTTTATCAGAGAAACTCGAAACATTTAAAAACAGCAATGAGGCTTACATTTTCCTGATTTGAAAATATGGCTTTGGGGACACAATTTAATACAAACTATAAATGTCCAATAATATATCAGAATCGTCAGAGGGAAAAGTTTGTAACAAATCAGTTTTAGATAAAATAGCTCGAAAGCTTTAGTATCTAGAAGGAGCTCTTTTTCTATTTACTAGTATAAAATTTGCAAGGGAAAATAAGTATAGTACGTATCCCTATTAGAAATTTGTTCTGAAATCAGACCATTTAAAATTAATGTTGAATTGATGATATTAATAGCTGATTATAACAGTACTTAGGGAATTCTTTTTCATGCTGAGGGGAGAAGAAGGTAGAGCTCATGAACTGGAAAGAAACCAATAATTGAAATAATGTCTACAATCATAGAATCTTTTAATTTTCCTAAATAAACCTGAAAGGTTACTGGCAATGACTAGTTACATTATACTTCCCTATAGCTTGAGTTCCTGCTAATAACTCTTGATACAGACATACTTTTGGTTACAGAGACTTCCCACCATTTTTCCGTGTTAGATGGCATGATTATTATTTTTTAAATATGCCTTAATTTTTATAAACTTTTTTTGGAAAAATTGCCACAATGTTGTAATCAGAAATAAGAATGGATCCTTTGTCTCTAAGATATTCATGTTGAAAGCAAGAGTTGTAATTAATATTATTATCTTTTTATACATAAAATAACAAAGATTAGGAAGTTTAAAATATCCAAATGTTTGGAATTATAAAGCAAAATATTTAGGAAATCACTTAAATTCATATTTCTAGACATTTTCACATTATATTCTGGCATTGAATTATATAATAAAAATAAGATAAACAGTAACTCTTAATTATCATGCTGTCTTTTAAAGGTTTGTTTTGGCTATCTTTTAGGTGATTTTAATGTATAGCATGCTAATTAAATAATAGCTAAAGTTGAAATTGGTTCTATACATCTTAAAGACTAATCATGTTTAATCAGTTATTTTAAATTATATATAGTAATTAGATTTAGAGAAACATGACTTTATAGTACTTCTGCATCATTTTTACTATTTTATATTTTAAGTAAGTTGAAATATTTTAAAGGCCTTAATTACATGTAACTATATTTGATATTCAAATGAAATGAGTATGCTCTTGTTGTTTTATAATGAATTATTGTAATATATGATTGTATTAGATAGTTTTCTACAAGTTCCTCAAACTAATAATTTAATAATGGATATGTCCCTTAAATTCTAAACTATCACTGTAAAAAATTATAGGAGATTTTCAAAATGTCTTTACATCATATCTGCAAAAAGTTAAGACATATGCACTTAGTTATAAGGAAACACATAACTACTGAGTTCTAAACAGTGTCAGATGAGAACTCTCATTCCAGCTTAAGCTCAATTAAGATGACCTTATTTGAATACATGATACAGAATCACCAAAGGCAGGTTTTTATGTTGAGTTTTGGCAGCATGACATAGCTACACAGAACTATATTATACTTTACTGTCTCCTAGTCTGCAAAGTTGAAATGTACTACTTTACCAAGTAGGAATTTTAGCCAAAAAAAACAGTGAAGCATAGGTCCGACATTAACTCTGCACCTTTAAAAAGCATTATTTGAGCAAAAAGTCCAGAAAGCTTTCACTTTTCCTGAATTTAACCAAAGGTCTTCAAATTTTTTTTTTCTACCTCAAAGAAAACCCCCAAATCTAGCAGTAGTCTCATTACATTTCTTAATTTATTTTTATATCCATGTTATAATTTAAGAAAATTTTATTTTTAATACAAAACATTATTTTAAAATTCCAGTGATATTTGGGTATTGTATTTGTACTGTTGCCTATTTTCTTTAATTTTTTAACTTAACCTAGGTATTCAATTCTTTTTTTGAGGTGTTTTCTCAATAGTTGGTGTAAATTGCATATCAAACATTTTCTGATAATGAATGCTATCCTCTGCTTTGAGTAGGAAAGTTAGTCCAATCAATGTAGAAATAATTCTTATTTTCAGTTTTTTCTTAGTAAAATTTTTCAGGAATAGATGAACGTGAGAGGCCGTGTAAAACCTCTGAGTTTCCAAACCTTCTGATGTTCTATTCAATCCAACATCCTTTAGAGATTAATGTGGTTTTAAGGATCAGCCATAAGTAGTCCAAAAGCTATAGCAAAAATAGGCTTCTAACCAAGAGCTGCACCACTTGTAAAAATCCTGAGAGTATAAACAAGGATAGGCATAAAGCACGTTTTTATAAATGCACAGAAAAAAATATGCACATGAGACATTCTAAGACCATTAGCCATGTTGGAGAAAACGCGTTAGTATAAATGTTTGTTCTGCCCTCCTCTAAAACACTGAAGGCCCTACATCTACTTCTAGTCAGGGGTAGGTAGCTTCTTCAGAGATATTTGGTCCTCTATGAAGGTGACCATGTGTAGAGACAGCAGCCCCATTGATAAAAAGAAAGATGCTTAGACTTCTGATTGTGGAGAACCATCTACTACCTATTGACAAATCAGGTACTTCTGCTTCTTTGAATAGAGCTAATATCAGATCTGAAAGCCTCAGAAGATCTTCCTACACTTTACACTATTAACCAAAAAAGTTTTAAAAAGTTACTCTTGGCTGCTTAAAAGTGAGCTATTTTGTAGATTATCGAGATGCCTTCACATCTAATGGTTTGAAATCTCTGTACTAAAGTTAACAAAGGAAAAGAGATTAGATAATAACTTGAGCTATTCTTGCGCTAACGTTGTCATCTGGGGAACAGTTTGAGCACTTTCTAAAACAGGTACACTTAATCTGTCCCATATATTATTGCAGTATAGTAAATACTGTATTGTGTCCTGAGGGGATAAATAACTTTTAAAAGTACCTGTCTCTCAAAATCTAGATTTGGACATTTATATAGCATAGCATGACTAGTAGTGAAGATTAAAACTTTATAACCACTTAGTTGTTCTGGAACAGTGTGAATAGACTTGTGTTTGTTATACCTGGAGCACAGGCTTGAATCAGTTTTTAAAAAGGGAGGTCATGAGGGTGGCAAGGGCAAGAGGACAGGAAAAGTTACAGGTTGCTTGAGCAGAAAGTAACAAGGAAAACTCAGCTTGCTTTAGATAGCATCTGGAGTACTGTAGGCACTCAGCAAACAAATCAATATACCAGGGGTGCCAAAAAATGGACACAAATGGATACTTTGGTCCACATTGCTCAAGCAGTAGTTCATAATTAGAAGTGTCTGGACACTGATGGTAACCACTTTGAGCACCTCCTGTAATTGCAGAAGTCAAACATGACTTATATTTATCTTTTGTTGTTGGTATATATTGAGTGTTACAATTTTAATATAGTTTTCCTTTCTTAAAATGTGTATACATTTTCTTTTGGCACCCTCTGTTAAGTAGTCAGTCAGTATCTGTTGAATGAATAAGTGGCTCTCAGCAACCAGTTCTTCCACTGGCATTGTGCTAATGTTAACAAATTAACTAGAAGATAAAGCTTGAACGTGGAGAGAAAAATGATAATTTACAAGTTTTTCTGACGTTTTTGAAATTATAAAACAGAGAAGAAAAAAGAGGAAACTTTTAGAAACAGTTATTTTAAAAATAAAATACAGTCTTCTTGGTGAGAAACACTGTATTTTAATAATGATATAAAACACGAATATAGCCTGAAGCTTAAATAAAGCTCAAATGTAACGCGTCATTTAATGAATAATTCAAAAACCAAGAAAATTTGATTTTTACTTTTAACTTTCTTAAAACTTCTGGTTACAGTCACATTCATCAAGCAATGGCAATATGATCAATACTAAAGAGTTAATTTAAAAAAAATAAGAATAAGACAGAAAAGTTTAAACCTAGATTTACAAAATTTAAGATTTTTAAAAAAGTTTTTAGAATATAGTCAAACAGCGAATTCAGGATAGAAAAAGGTATCAGTCTGGTAGATTTTCAATTTAAATACTGAAAGAGCAGAAAAACCTTACATAGTCAATCAAAATATCTGCTTCTGATTAAACTCAATAAAACAATAAAGATCTAAATAATTAGAGTTCAATAAACTACAGGAAAAAATTATTCAATTTCTTCAATCCAAAAGATATTGGTAATAGCAAATTATGTAGAGTTTACTCTTTCTAGCTACTATCCCAAAAGCTTTACATATATTAACTTTTAATAAAGGATCTAGGAAATCACAAAACTTTTAAGGACATTTTAACTGGAATTTTCCAGAAGTATTACATGTGATCTTAAATTATTTCCAAGGGAGATTAATAAACATCACATTTAATTGCTCCTTCTTAGATGCTGTCATTTTAATAAAGATTTTTTTTATGTGTCTAATCTTTGCATATGAAGATGAACTCCATGATAGAATAGAGCAATGGTGTTCTATTTCTGTTTTTACCCTTATCATCTTGCCACGTGAATGGCTGAGAGTAAATGAGGAATAGCTGGATGATTAGTCCACATAGGTTGTTGTATCAAATATCAACAAATAAAATTTATACCAAGAAAAAGAGATGGAGTCAAAGTAATATAAACTGTATGTGATTCTGTATAACCCTCATCATGAGAAAATTAATACTGTCCACACATGCTTAAATGTTTGTTTGTTTTGTTATGGTTTTTAAATTGTTTTTGGTTAATATGCTTTTTACATAAAACACTAAGCTAAATATCAGAGTAATCCTTCTAAAATAATCAGACTTCCTCAACAGAGGAAATCATGACAACCAAAAATTATGTGGCTCATTTGAATCACTGCAGACTTTTACCCCAGAATTTAATATCCTGAACAACTTAACTGTATGTTAGTTATCTCTAACAATCAAGAAAGCAATAAAATTGTAGAAAAGCATAATTATCTCCTCTACCAGAAAAACTGTTATTCTTTTGTTGAAAATATATCTGTTTTGGGAAAAGGGTCTTTTTAGGGCAATAATTCAGATCAGATGACTAGTAATATATCCTGAATTCTTTGACACTGACTTTATTTAGAAACATAATTTTTATATGACTAGTGGTCTGAAAGCTGATTATATCACTGACTTCCTTTCTACCCTAGATTTAATTTTGTAAGACTAACATAACTGGTTGATTTATATAATAATGTGACTTTTTTCTTGAATTAAAAAAAATCTTCCTTCTGAAGTGCACAGTGTTTTTAATATCTTTTAGATTAAATTTTAGATTTGTTGAATGCAGAGGGGCATTCCATCACCCTTATTATATAAATAAAAGCAAATGACAATGCAAATAACAATCTAGTTTAATTTGAAAATCACCTTCCTTTTGGCCCAATGTCCCAAATGTCCTTTCAGTGCCTCAGATTGACAGTTCTCTGGTAAAATAATTTAACTTGACCTATATTATGTGGTATATTAACACATCATAATCATATTGCACCCTAAACTTTTGCTTCCTTTGGAATGAATTGGGAAAACATGCTCTCAAATCTCTGGTTCACTCTTTTTGGCACTAGTATTCAACTTTGCAACTGTCAAGAACTAAAAGATTATGATCGTAAAATTAAGTTTCCCAGGGAATGTTCCATTCATGAACTGCCTTGTTCCCAGATTCCTCCGTCATTTTATTATATCCTCTTCTATCCCAGCCTCTGAGAAAAGGTGCTGGGTTTGAGTGATTCAGATAAAGCCTGGGAGGTAAAGAGGACAGGAGATTAACATTTAGGTTATAGAAGAACCGTGGTCCTCCATTGGATGGTGTCATTCAACCATTTTGAGTTCAGTAGAAATTAGGAAAAGTGTTTGACTTGAAATTCATATGTTCTGATTTCCAACCAAAACTAAAATATTTTTCAGAAATCTGTATGTTAGCTATCTAATGCATCTCAGAGAGTGAGAGAATTTTATGTAGCCATCAAAACAGAATGGCCCCTTATTGATTGATATTGAGAAATGTTACTTCCCAAAAGGTCAGATTATTATTGGTGAGTGTGTTCTTTCGGGAAATAAAATCAGAATTTCATCAGGCAACTGTAATGCCAGGTGACAAATGATTCTATGACTATCATCAAACTATATTTGTAAATACATTAGAGCCATGAGTTCATAACTGCCAAGTGGCCAAGAATATCTGGAGTCACCCTTTCCTGTAGCTGGGCTTGACCATATGCTGACGAGTTCTCTAACTGTCCTTTTTCCAGACTTTTGAAGATCATCATCTCAATTCTTGGTATGTTAATATAAGTTAGCTGGTCACATCCTTTCCAATTTTATCTGATAGCTCTGTGATTGCTAAGTGAGTAGGTAGGAACAGGTCCCTCGGCCTTTCTAGACCTCTATTTCGCTACCTATAGAACAGAGATAATAGCACTCACCTCTGAGGATTGTCATTAGGATTAAAGGACATGATAGTATCAGAACCAGGCTCATGCTAAATAGTTTGGATTGATTCTTCAGAAGCAAAGAGAACCATTGGAATTTATTTAAGTGGGGAAAAGTAATGCTCATGTTTGTATGTTAAAAAGATATAACTGGTAGCATGATATCAAATTAAATGAAGACAGCAAGAAATTGGTATAGAGAGACAGTTTCAATATCTTAAGCATGAGAAAAAAACAGTCATGAACAAAAGTGGTGCGTCAGGGAGAAAAGAGTGAGGGATTTATTCAGTCAAGATTACTATGTGTCAGTCAGTCTCCTAAGTGTCTGGAATGCATCTAACACAGTGACTGTCAAAGTCTTAAAAATAGGTGATTCTAATTCAGTGTGTATTTGCATTAATAGAGGTGTGTGACATGCAGAGGATCCACTCCGCTTGTGGAGGAACTCCTGACGCATCGCTGAGGAAATGTTTGGGGGCCAAAGACTATGTGGGTGTTCATATTAGAATGTGCTCAACCCACCATGACTGAGGAACAGCATGTGCTAAAAGCACAGAAGCAAGAGGGACATGTTCTAAGGACTGAGAGACATTAGGTATGGTTGGAATGCGAGATGCCAATATGGAGAGATAGAAAGTCAAATTGGACAAGCAGACCAGAGCCAGATTGTGGTATAATCGTGCTACATTCAGTTAGATGAGAAGGCACAGAAAGAGTTCAGACAGGAAAGTGAAATAAAAAGGAAAAGTGAGATTTCCATTACAAAACATCTATACTGGGAAAGAGTACGACTGAGGTGGGATAAGACTAAACATAAGGATTTCACATAGAAGAAGAGTACAAACTACAGGAAGAAAGGTGGAAAGCCTCAGCTAGGACAGGACAATAGGTCTGGAGAGAAAGTGCTGGAATCAAGAGAAATTATGAAGATAAAATCAAAAGTACTTAGCACTCAATTAGGGATGGAAACAAGAGTATAATTTGATTACCAGGTTTCTGTTGTGGGAATATAAGACATGGAAAAAGCGTGTTTGAGGGAGAAGATAGTGAAATTGGTTCAAGACCTTTTGAGGTGGAGATGCAAGAGGGATATATATAGATGGAATAGTTCAAAGCATGGTTCTAAAAAGAGAGGGGTCTAGACCAACAGAAATAACATTTAAGCTGAAAATTCAAGCCACATATATAATTTTAAATTTTCTAGTAGCCACATTGAAGAAGGTAAAAAGAGAGATGACATCAGTTTTGTAATGTATTTTATATAGCCAAATATTCCCAAATATTATGATTTCAGTAAGTAATCAATATAAAAATAGTAACGACTTATTGTGTGTGTGTGTGTGTGTGTGTGTAGTGTTTGGTTTTTTTTATTTTTTTTATTTTTTTTTATTTTTATTAGTTTCAGGTGTACAAGACAAGGTAATACTTAGACGTTCATCATTTATATAGTGTTTGTTTTATACTTACAACATCTCAATTCAAACTAGACACATTTCAAGTGCTCAAGAACCATATCTGGCTGGTGACACCATATTGAACAATAGACCTCTAGACCTTCAGAGCCTGTGCAAATGTATGTTTCAAAGTGACCAGACTAAAAGTCTCCTGTGAAAGTGTAAAGAAAGCTTATGGGGGTCAGGGGGAGGATAAAGACAGCTCGTACAGTGGCAGGAGATGCAGAAGAATCACTGCAACTGCCCATGACCTGATCTGTGTTTTAAGGATGTGGGATGTGGGATGTGGGTTGGAGTTTCAGAAATTTTGGGACACTTTGATTATCTATGTTGAACTTGTATACAACCAGTAACTGCTATATTATATGCAGAGCCCAGTGCAGATGAAAATGCAATACCCCTTATTCAAAAATTATTAATAATTTTAAGATGATGACCACAGAGGATGAAACCCAGTACCTGGCCCTTCCCAGCATAGGATCAGTTGCCAATGCTCATGTCACAGGCCTATGAAGCCCACCCTAAACATAACTTGATTTTATGTGTTATATGTGAACACTCTTGCCTCTTGTGAATCAAAGTTGATGTACTTAATAACACGATTGATGAGTTTGAGCGACTGTGGGATACCATTATCATTCCAGGCAGCCACTCTTCCTGGTAAGAGGAAAAGCGACTTCTCCTCAGGCTGGGGTGCTTGGGATGCATGAATCCCATTATACCCTTCGCACACACCCCACACTGGCAGGCCCTCCGTTATGCTAGAATGTCATCAGCCTGATTCCTGCATCATGTCTGAATCTCCAACCTGTTAGGGATCTGGCAGCTCCTCCTAGAATATCCTTTCCCACGCCTTGCCACGGTAAGAGAGCATCGCAACATGGGAGTCAGAAGACTGAACCTCCTCAAAGGATGGGGGAAGGAGCACTGGCCCAAGCGAACATAACATGGAATTCCCTCATGTGAGCAAAACAGCTAGAGGGGCTGGGGCGGGCTGTGTTTCTGCAGCTCTAGTTCCAGGCCAATGTTTGAAAATGCAATATTAGGATTTTCATATTTATGGCTTTCTGTGAATGGAACTGCCCCTACCTTAACAATGTAAATCTAATGATCAATTTCAGACTTTCCCTACAGTACATTATATGTGAAAGTAGGGATCTATCTGCCTCATTGAATAGCACCAAGCACCTAGATGGCCCCAGATACTGATAAATGTTAGTGTGCCCCCTACAGCCCCTTGCTCTAATCTAGTCTCTGCCTTCCTCCTCCTCCATCTTTCTCTTCATTCTCCTTTCCCTGACCTGTCTCCCCAACCTAATATCATTTCTTTCCGTGATTATCATAGAAACGCAACTTATAGTTGAAAGTGACATTTATTTATTTAGTAAACAATTCTGTTCTTTATTCTCAGTTGCTTAGTTTCAAAAGTCAGTAAATATGACTAGTTTTTTCTTTTGAATTAAGTACTTTTTAATGTTTTGATATCTTATAACTGATTTTCCCTTTGTATGTGCTTCGGCCAAGACAGTTTCCTCCAATTCTGCATGAAAGTCCCTCTGATTTTTCAGGAAAGGAGGGAGCAAGCCTGCGGGACCTGTAAAGTAAGGCCCAGTAGTGGATCTGGCCTTCATGGGCATGGGACTTAAAATCTTTCAACTACAGATTTGGTACCTGCAGAAGGAGGATAGTATGCCTAGATCATAGGACCATTAGTTCCATTATATGAAATAATTCATGCAGCGTTCATGTAACAGTGCCTAACACATAATACATAACATATGTAACTGGCTCTCAATAAATAACATTCAAAAAACATCTCCTGGGATGGGGATCTCCCAGACATCTTGACAAATCAAACTTGACGAGGCCCAGAGCAAAAGCTACATAAAAATAAAAATTAATTTACACAATCGATAACTAATAAAATTTAAAACTTCTTAATATAAAAAAAAAACACCGCCAGGCTTTCACTGATCACATAGTTCTTAAACTTGAAGTTTAACTTCAAACTCAAAGAAACTTCTAAGAGTCTAACAACACACTTCTGTATCTTGTGACCTTAACTGAATAATATCAGACTAAGGCCAACTAATCTTTGGGTCATAAATTACACAGGGTATTAACTGCAAACATGACATTAGGGTAGAATAGGGGAGATCACTATTTCTAAAGGTTCTAATTGCAAAGAATAGCCATCGTGCCATTAACTATGCCTATGGAGAAGAATTTTAATTAATCCTGCAGTCCTAAAGTACTTGCTTAAGAATGCCTTCTACGATCTTTTCCCAATAGATTTATCTACTTAATTGTGTTTTTCTGGGGCTGATCTAAAATTAATCATGTCACGTGGGGTTGAGCTTTGTGATCTACAAGGTTAGTTAGGAATGTAAAATAACAGTAAGCATCCTTATAAATAATAATAATAGCTACAATTCATTGAGTGCATACTGTTTCAGGCAGCTTGCCAAATTCTTCAAATACCTCTCATTGACTACTCACAAAAACACTCTGATGAGGGTATTCTTCTCATTTTACAGAAGAGGAAACAAGCTCTCAGAAGTTAAACAGCTTGCACAGGATCACACTGTGAGGAAGGTAGGCTTCAGCTTGGGTCGGCCACATTCCAAACCCTGCACTCCAACATTTTTCTAAACTGCCAATTTGTGGGAACTACAGATCAGCCAAAAGACAATGTTATAACTCGTATTTTATCATTCTCTCTATAGTTTTGTTTTCGGCTCTATGGAAACATTTATTTGGAAGAGCACACCAAGTTTCTTTATTCTCAAAGACCAGAAATAGCACAACAATAAAAAGAAGTCGGGAGGAACAAAAACAATCTAGGTGGTCAATAGGTTTTTCTTTGAGATGAGATAGTAATGATTCTTTTTTCCTTCTTTTCACTTGTCCATATTTTGTAAACCTACTTAAAGTTATGAAATTTTCAAAATAAGGAGGTTCATATAGCTGAGGACCAAAGCACATTTGTGTGGCACCAATCATGTTTACACATTTAATTATAATGTACACTGCTAAGCGATAGAAATTAAAAAGAAAACAAGCAAAAATCCTTAGATATAAATATTTCATCAATTCCTTTTTATTGTTATAACTTCCCTCCACTTTAATTTGGGAGGTTATTCGAAAGATATACCACTGGAAAATTGATCACTGCCAACTTGCTTTTCTGTGGTCAGTGTCAGTGGGCCTGTTTACCAGCAGAAATAGTTTTACCTCGGATTAAGAATGATTAGTTCTACTTTGGAACCAAATACAGTTCAATTGGAGTTCGAAAAGTATTAAAAGTCTTGTGGCGATGTACATGCCAAACAATTTCCCTTTGTTAACTAGCACTCTGACCTAAAAAATAAAGTGGCCCCTCTGAGAGCATGTATTTTGGGGAAAAAACAATCTTATTTTCTTCACATTTTTAAAAGACTGCCTAGTATGATAGATAGCAAATCTGAGCACTGATGTTTGCATTAAATTCCATTTCACGGGTATGTCTTAACACACCACGTGAAAGAGATCACCCAAGGTATTTAAAATAAGAAAAATAAGAAAAAAATTTCAAAAGATCATCCTCAAAGTATTCCCTGTTCAGTATACATTATATGGCCTGCCTTTGTTCATCCATCATTCAGTTTTCCTTGGCATGAGGTAAGCTTTTATTATGAGTGAGGCACTACACTATATGAACAAAACAGAAGTTCTTGCCATCATGGAGCTTATACTCTCCAGGTCAATTTATATTTTGTATATGAGGCCAAATTGCCCAAATAAACATATGAGCCTGTATAAAGAAAATATATGATCATATGTAACGTGGAAAAGTATTTTTCTCAAATATTTACTGTATTCATAAATGTTTTCCCTCTTTTTTATTCTTATGTGGTAAATTTATGCATACTATTGGATGATAATAAAATGTGGTATGTGGCAAAAGTGTACTCATTCTAATTTAGACAGATGTACTTCTTAAGTTGAATTGAAAATTAGCATACATTTCAGAATTAGTACTGTTAACCTAAAAATAAAAGACCATTCAAAGTAAGGCAAGAAACGTTTGTTTGAGATAAAAAATAAAAATAACTATTCAGAAACCACTGATTCAGACATAAACCCAAATAGCAGAATTAAGAGACAAAAGCAAGGGATATTTATGAGAAAGGGAAGGGGAACAATTACCATGTTTCCCCGAAAATAGGACTTAACCAGAAAACAAGCCCTAGCAGATTTTTCAGGATGACATCCCCTGAACATAAGCCCTAATACATCTTTTGGAGCACAACTAAATGTAAGACCCGGTCTTATTTTCGGGGAAACATGGTATATTAATAGAAGGCATTCCTACAGGTGCAGATAAGCTAGCATAGTTATGCTAATTCTAAACAATGTTTTTAATTTTCAGTCCTGTATTAATCAGTTGGGTACGCAAAATACCTGCTTTCTTGTTATCTTTGCAAACAGTTCTTTGGGACACAAGGCTACTTTAGGCCCAGTCCAAAGGTTATTTTGCCTGTTTTAAAATTCCAAAGGTTTGAATCACAGTACCTGCAAGGCAGTTCCTCTGGCATGGCAGCTCTGACTCTATTTTAAAGTTTCATACACACACACACACACACACACACACACACACACACACAGTGTGCCAAAAAATGGATACATATTTTAAGAAAGGAAAAAAACTGTATTAAAATTATAATACTCAATATATACCAATAATAGAACATTTTTTTGGCACCCCCAGTACACACACACACACACACACACACACACAAACACGAGTTTGGACAATTAAGTTCACAAACTCATCTTAGAAAAAGTGCTACATACCTCGTTGCTGAATATCACTATGGTCACCTTTGAAGTACTCCCCATGGGAAGCTATGCACTGACATCAAGTGCCTAGTCCACCCTTCAAAGCAATTTTGGAACTCTTTTTCTGGACTGGCCGTCAGAGCTGTGGTCATACTGAATGATGTCCTGAATGTCATCAAAATGTCCTCCTTTCAATATTTCTTTTATCTTTGGGTAAAGAAAGAAGTCATTGGGGGCCAGATCAGGTGAGTAAGGAGGGTGTTCCAATACAGTTATTTGTTTACTGGCTAAAAACTCCCTCACAGACAGTGCTATGTGAGCTGGTGCATTGTCATGCGCAAGAGCCACAAATTGTTGGCAAAAAGTTCAGGTCGTCTAACTTTTTCACGCAGCCTTTTCAGCACTTCCAAAGAGTAAACTTAGTTAACTAGTTGTCCAAAAAAATAGGTTATCAACAAAAGGATATCAAAAAAAGGTTAGCAATAGCATTGCAACAAGTTCGCAAACTTAATTGTTAAACTGCGTGCGCGTGTGCATGTGTGTGTTTAGAGTACTTAGAAATACTTTTAAAGTTGTTTATGAAAAATGCCATTTTAATAAGCATCATTACCAGCAGCACATTTCTGTGCTCTTAAAAGCACATTGATTTTTTTTTTTATTTCTTTTCCCCCATACTCATGCTTTTCAACTCAATGTTCAAATTTTTCAGAGGACAGAAATATGGACTATATATAACCAAGAAAGGCCAAAATCAGCCTTTCTTTCATTTATGTGACATAGAAGACAAAAGCAATTTCAATGATACAGAATCAATGCTCAGTTAACAAAAGTGGCTCATTTCAGAAAAATGTGAGCAGGGAATCTTGAGTTGTGCCCTAAATTAATAAAGTCAGTTGTTAAGTGATAAATTTAGTTTTGAATATTTATTTGTGAAATGAGAAATGCTTTCTACCAGCCTTAGGGACTATTATAAGAATAAAGAAGTTAGCATTCTTGACATTAAAATATTGAAGTTTATTTTATATGAAGAGACCATCTAAAAGTGTGGCTGTGCAAATAAATGGAGTAAAATATGAGTTTATAGATTTCTTGGCTCTTCTGAGGTGGAAACCAATTTTAGAGTCACTCAGCTACTCAGGTATCTTGTAATAATTCCTGACAGTTTATAGTCCTTATCTATTTGGACAAAGCCATTAGCACATATCCAACAGATGAAATGACAAAGATACATTTATTTTTCTTGTAGAGCCACAGTGATTATCATGTAAGTGAGAATCGGGACTGTTTTAGTTTAAATGTGTCTTTGTATGTGAGTCTGAACACTAATCAGTATGTGTTAATAGACTGATTTCCTTACCTCATTGTTATTGTGTTTTACATGTTATCCCAATGCTAGTTCCTCTCAGAACAAAGTTAACATAACCACTGAAGCAGTGAATAGAGATAAGTAATAAGAAATAAGACCCCATGTCCCCTATCTCCTCGAAGTCTGTGAAACTAGAGTTATGTTTCATCAGCTTAAAATTAGTAAGGACCATTTAAAAACCTTTTCATCACAGTAGAGATATTGTTTCTCATTGAAACAGAAATGGCCGACACAGCCCATGAGAAACTGCTCACTGTGATTTAGAAACAGTGCAACAGTTTACATGTATTTATATGCGTAGGAAGAAACTGCAAGTTCAAAACTAACTTCCAGATGCACAAAGACAGTGAGAAGATGGTTAAGAAGCAAGTAGAGCAGCAAAATTACATAACTGTTCCTAACTTTGTATGTTTCGAGAATTATTTAACATGTGAAAGGGAGTTTAATGAAATATTGCATTAAAAATCAAGACGACTTATGTTATGTCTCTTAAATGATTCCATTGTAAGAAACTAATGTATGCTGAAGGCACCACGCAAATTTATCCTTTTAAAAACAAAACTACGGATGAGTTTGTAGAATAAAATTATGACTTTATTTGATAAATTATATTTATGTAATTTATTATATGATAAATGTATTATAAATAGGGTTATATTTATAATACAACTTATATAATTTATATATTTTCTAATTATATAATATGTAAATTATAATTATAAATGTAACTTATAACTGATAGGATAAATTACATTTTGACACATAAAATTATTATGACTTTACTTTGAATAATTTTTGCATGAATATCTTTGTATTTCACTCAAATCCAGATAAGATGAGCTATAATGAATGACAATGACAATGAGTTCTCTAAGGAGACATTTAAGAGTAAAAAGAAGGCAGTACCATTTCCTCTGAACAGTGAAAGTATCTAACAATCCTCTCAAGGCAGTACAGAATTAAGCTTTAAAAATGGAACTTACGCTGATTTTTAGGGGGAGAAAAAAAAGAGCAATATTATGTTCACTGAAAGAATAAAAATCATCACAACAAAGATGACCTAACCTGGTCCAGAGCTGTCAGTCCAACAGCCCAAAGCATAATGGGCACCCACAGCCCGGGGTGCGCTCTGAAGCCTGGAGTCTTGACACACCAGCTCATGTTCTTCGGTTTATAGGTTGTGGTGTTTGTTACTACTCGAAATTTCCAGCACCTTTGTGCTTACCCAAAATAGAATGTGGTGCACAAGTTCAGTTTGGAGTCTGAAAGGACTGTTCAAATGTGCGCAAGTCTTTTTCAAAAGAGGCCAAGTGGATAGATCTTAATCAGTAACACGAAAACAGAGTTCGCGTTACAGCATGGTAGAGCCATAGCAATTTATAGCTCAGGTTTGGCCACAAGTGATGGGCACCATTTCTTAAAGCCTTTCCAATTTCTTCTTCTCTTACCCAACGTTGTATGTGCAAATTTAAAGGTGACCTGAATTTAGTCCTCTTTATCTGTCTTTGCAGGTAGGATTCATTACAGGGTATAATTGTAACTTAACGAATAAGTGCACCCTAATATAATGTTATAAAATAATCTCAGCTGCAGGTTTCTATTTTGTAGCAGTGTTTTACTAAACAAGCTTTGCACTGATAAAAAAAAATTTATCACTGAGAATTATCTCATTTATTCAGCCATTTTTCTAATTATCCTAAATGGTGCTATTCTCCGCTGATGATTAATTCCAAGATCACTTTTTTCTATTGAAGTGTCTGGCATTCCTCAATTAAAATGTATCTAATATAGAACTTTAAAGTTCTGAATTTTTCTTATTTTCTCTTTAGGATATAGTGTATTAATTTTCCCCCCACTGAATCCCTTCTCACTAAAATTATTGTGAATCTCGTCTCTACTGTTCATGTCTATTTTCTTTTCTCTCTAAAAACCTCTCTTTGTTGCAGTTGAAGCCATCACCTGATACTTAAATGAGTCTACTATTGTGGGTAGCATTAACCTCTAATTTAGTTCATCAGGGGTTTGAATAATGGGTCTCTATCAAAGCTGTTCCCAAGCAAAAGAAAGTAGCACTCGGGGCTGGAGTAACTAGTGCTGGTGGTACAGAGTGACAGGACCCAGTGGGAATTCTTCCCCACCTCAGATCTAGAACATGCTGTCCTGCTCTTTAGGCCTTTTCACCCCCACTAGGACAATGTTTTTCAGACCCTGGTCCTAAAGATGGCTTTCCTATAAAGTGATCCTCCACACCCCAATTTTTAAATGTAAAGGAGATGAGTAGGTAGGTTTTGTAATGTTCCTCCCAGCTACGATTCGAGGTTCAATGAAAGGCAAGAAGTCTGGGAAGCCAAAATCGCTGCTGAAAGTCTCCAGACTGCCATATCGGAGAAATGCTGGAGACAGGGACCTAGGGTAGAACTAGTCCATAACGCATGCCCCTCTAGGCTCAGGGTCACTACATTTAGGCATAAAACCTATGAATCCCCAAGGTGAAGACACTCAGTGTGTGGAGGACAGAATGAGGGAGGTGGTGGGGTGGGTGTTGGAGGGATAGGGGAGAAATCTGAAGACCTGAGTTTTATGTTAAAAAAAAAACCAACTCCTGGGATTATAGTAGAAATCAAAGTTAACATAAATTATAGATCTAAAGTCATTTACTATATTTCTACAAAGCAAGAAAATATAGGTGATATATAGAAATAGCCCCATTTAAAGATACTATTTATAATCCCCTCAGGCAGTGTAATGATCACCATGACAACTTTTCTCTGTCCCCTACAGCTTATCTTACCCTTCTAAATATGTTGTGTGAGGAAAATGTCTTTTATTTACTTTTTACTTAAATCTATTCCTCAGAACATCAGTTCAACTTGTCAATGCCTGTCTCTCTCAGTTATTTTCACTTAAATGAGTCAAGCCTTCTATGCATTTTTGTGGTTGTTTTAGTTTTCCATTCAGGGTATCCCTGCGTCGTTCGATATACATTCATTCAGAATGTTCTAGAGACCAGATGCTGTGCTAGGAACTGGTTATACTTGTGCTCTTAAAGGGAGTCCTGCCCTGAAGGAGCCTACAGCCTAGTAAGAAAAGACAGGTAAATAGCAGCCAGGATACATTAAATCCTTTTCTGCAGCAGGCACTTAACTGAGTTACTGATTTTCACAGTTTCATTTAATCCTCTCAAAGGCTCCCCAAAAGGTAGGTTGTATTATCTGCATTTTATAGATGAGAAAAATCAAGGCTCAGGCACACTAAGTAACTTACCCAAAGTGACAGGGCTTGCCACTGGGGAAGCTGTGAGGTCAGCTCTGCCTTGATTCCTTTCCCCTGCAATGTAATCATTGCTAGTATAATAAACACATACTCATATTTCAATTATTATTCATTATAACTGTAGTTAATGGATAGACGTTAATGTGTGTTTGTAACAAAGATGAATAGGATTACAACTGCTCCTCCCACCTGCTAAGGGGACTTACAAGGACTTACAGAGTCAATTCTCTGCTTCTTCCAGGTTTTTCCTTTTAATGCCAATATCTTTCCTCTGCAAACTTTTACTCAGCAAATAAGTTAATGATAATGTTGTTCTTTAAAGAAACTGTTATGTCAACCATAGATCAAGTCATTAGCTCAGATGGAAATTTCCTTAAACCAGTTGTTTGACAATTCTATGAACTCTTGTTTGAAATTAAAATTTAAAAAACCCATAAAACTCTGAACGTGAGCTATCTGAAATAAAGTATAAGGAAGTTAAATTCATTATCTAGGTGTGAACAATTCATTTCATTTTCCCCATCGACAAAGTAAAAGTACATTTACTTGTGAAGATCAATGAATATATTTGCAAAGAAATTTTTTCTACCTGATTTTTTTTGTAAGTACTAATGATTACTGAGTGCCAGCTGTGGTTTTCCATGCATTACCTTCTTCAGCTCTCTTAATGATGCTCTAAGGTAATTAATGATATCCCTACTTTTCAGATGAGGGAACTGAACTCAGAGGTCATGCCCCAATCAAGGAGCTAATAAGGGGCAGAACCAGAAAATTAACTAAGGACTATTTATTTTCTAAACCCATGCTTTCAACTACATACGTTGTCCATCATTGAGATAATGATGATAACACAACAATTTAACCAACACTTAGGAGTGCCTATTGCATATCGGGCACTGTTTAAAGAGTTTTTCGTATATTAACTCATTCAATCCTCATAACAATCATGAGTCAAGTACTGCCATGTTCTTAGTTTGTTAATAAGAAAACTGAAGCACAAGGAGATTCGAGTAGCCACCTTGTGGGAAGCAGTGGAGTCAGATTCCACAGTGGCAGACGGCCTCCAGAACCTAGCTGTCAATCATTATGCTCTTGGCAAATACAGATAGAAAGACAAACTATGTGTCTGCCTCTTATAAAATGGAATGTGTTGTGATTTAGATTCATTTCTTCAATGTGTAGTACTTAATCTAGTACAGAAGCCATGAGACAAGAATGCTTAAAATAATTTCCACATTTGTATGGGTATCTTTCATTTTGTTTAAAACTGGAAAACTATTGGCGTCCTACTCCAACATACCTTTACCTCAATTATGACTGAGAGCATTCACTATTTTAAGAAATCATAAGTGGAAATCGTAAAGGTTATTTAATATTTAAATTCAATACATTGTTAGCCTTGAATATCTTTTCAAAGTCGCCTTTTTTCTAACACGGACAAATTCCATCATTCAATTTAGATTTTAAAAGCTCAGTAAACTACATTGAACTGACCATGTTCAAAGTTTTCTGAACAATGCTCTGGCAATGAACCCTGAGAACAGGATAAACAGTGGGTTCCTGTTTTGTGTTTCCTGTAGGTTATTACTATGTTTTTATTTCTCTTGATATTACTAATCATTAAAATGTTAGTTTTAGGAAGAAAAGAGCCAACTACTTTACTATATTTAGAGTCAAAAATATCCAAATGATGTAGCTCCTAGGACTTCAAACATAATGGCTCTGTTTCTCATGGCAATTTTCACTCCATTAGAAAATGATAACAGGCCTGAAACTGAATGTCACAACTGTTGTAAGGGCTAGATATCAATGTCCAGGAGTTCTTTCAAAACTTCTGAAACTATTTTTTTACATGAAATCTTAATAGCAGGCCTAATGGCTATCTCTCAGCCAGCCCACTGTAATAAAGTTGTTCTTAGAGGATTGTGTCAACTCAGTTTCCAGCTTCAAGGAACAGATTACCGCAGGACAACCATTTAACAAGGGGAAAGCTTCATTTACCTCAAACAATGAGAAGCCCCGAGTGTGTTCACCTCTGTCGCCCCTCCCTTAGCGTGTGCCTCCTATGATGGCATCTGTTTTTCCATCAGCTAAGAGGAGAGTGTGAGGCTAAAGGACAAAGGGCAAAGTGGCCTTCTTCTCAGGAGGTTCCATGGTTTTTTGTGTGTGTGTGAAATGTCCTACCTGTAGCTTACAGAACAAACTGCAAGGAAATCTGGGAAAGTATCTTTTTAAATTGGCATATTATCAGGAGTCTGTAATCAACATAAAAGCAAAAATGGATCCTCATAGAAAGCAGTGTCTGCTGCAATTGTGTTCTATTATTTATTTTAAAGAGCATTGAGTATGGAAAGAGTGACTTGGTTGTAAAATAAAATGTACCACTGAGGAACTTCAATCAGAAATGATCCTTAAAGAAATACTTGCTGAGAAAAAGAGGGCACTTGCTAGAAGGTAAAAATACGAGCATTTACTTTGATTCAGAGGTCCATTCCCCAGCCCTCTGCCCGAACACAAAATAGCCATCACTCCATGCTGGATAGGTCCTCTCATGCTTTCCACTGGGGACCAGTCCTGTCCTGGCTTGAGGATATAAGCAAAGATTCCCACCCTCCCAGCGGCTGTTTTTTGTTTTTGTTTTGTTTTTCAAAATTGAGTTATCATTATTTATTTCTTGACATTTCTAACATGCCTCTCTCATACCATCTAATTTTTTGTGTTTCCTTTAGTGGCTAAGACTGTTGTTCCTATTTTTAGTAGGTTGACCTTGCTGGTTAGAGCATTCCCTCCCAGACTTTCCTAGGTTGGGTATAATAAATGTGAGAATATTTGTAGGCACTCGGAGATAAACAAATGTAGCTGTTAATAGCCAGAGGTGACTGGTCTAGGAGCCCCAGGTCTCACTTGGTCACCTGACAACTGATGAGATCAGTATTGCAGCAACATCTGTAACCCACGTGGGATACACCAATAGGTCTCACAAAGAGGTAGGAAGGTCTGGATTAGAGAACAGATAACACAGAAAATATTAATGTGTCCTATCTCTGCAGGTTACCATATCCAACCTGCATTCATTTAGGGAGAAATTTTCCTTGTGCACTTAATGTAATGAATCTATATTTCCTTCTAACACTTGAATGTTGGTCAACAATTCCTTCTTTACTTCATCTCTGTGAGTTTCAAGGACACTTTTCTAACAGTTTATGTATAATGCATGTGTGTGACTATCCTTGCAAAATTAACTTTTGTGGTCATAGTAATGGTGGAAATGTGCCATGGTTTGTTGGACTAATTAGTTCATTTTTGAATACCTCAGAAAAGGTGTATTTCATGCTGTGCCTGGCAGGTGAGGGTGGGGAGGTTCAAAATGTTTCACAAATTCATAAAGAACATGTACAAAATTGTACATCTTCAAATATTCGTAAGCTATAATAAGCATTCCTTTGTCTAGGATAGGAGAGTGTACCCAGCCTCTTCCAAGACAACAGGGCAAAGACCAGCCCCCAGCCTCTGACTCTTGCTTTGCACCCTCAGCCACATAAGGCAATATATTTCAAAGAATCCTCTTGGTTGGATCAGCTGCCTAATTAGAATACACAAGGTGGTTTTTTTTTTTTTTTTTTTGCTTTTTAAAGGATAACATACTCTTATTCCACAAGTTCTGACAAACGCATTACAAAAATGTCATTGTGTGTTGCTTAATGCCTTTTGCAGAACTTATTTAATCCCTTATTTATTCAACAAATACATATCCAGCACCCATCTTATGCCAAGTACAAATACATGTGCAGGGAATACGAAAGTGAAGGGAAACAAGGAGGTTCCAGGGTAATGGAGGAGAAATATATGAATCGATCACTCAAATAAATGCAGCTGAGTTTGACACGCAAGGCAATGAAGAATATGATCCTTCAAGAGAGAAAAGAAGAAAAGAAAAGAAAAGAAAAGAAAAGAAAAGAAAAGAAAAGAAAAGAAAAGAAAAGAAAAGAAAAGAAAAGAAAAGAAAAGAAAAGAAAAGAAAAGAAAAAAGAAAAAAGACGAACAAACAAACAAAAAAACACTTGACCTTGGCTGGATCAGGGAAGCCCTTCCTGAGGAAAGGACACGTCAGCTGAGGGCTGAAGGATGTACAACACTGACGGCTGAGCAGGAAGGCATTCCAGTGAGCGGTAACTGCATACTCAAAGGCCCTGAACACGGCCCTTTCCAGGAATTGAGAGAACAGAGAAGCTGGAAGAAATGGAGCTGGAAGGAAGGTAGGGAGAGGAGGCTGCAGATGTGAAAGAGACTAGTTCGCGCAGAGCCTTAAGTAGGCCACTTTCGGAGGGCTTATCTTAAAGATTTTTATACCATATCTAACAACTATTGCATATGCTCAATTTCAGTGGAATGTACAATTCAAGAAAAGCTAAGTCATGGTTATATAAAATAGCAAAGACACTTTTTAAATACATATGGGATTCAGACAGTATGTTTAAAAACAAAGTTTTAACTAGAAAAGTGAGTTTTAACAAAGGTTTCTAGAAGTTATTTTCATATAATCTCTTGCATCGGGGTAATAGTTCATTTTCCATTCATTAAGATTTTTACCTTTTGAAGTCCAGTGCCAGATTGCATAACGGTACATGCGATGGCAAATCATCTCCTAGAAAACCTTTGCTTCATATCAGTAACCAGGTAATAGAAAGTATTGGACATCATTTGACAACTTCCAAATAATTACAGCTGCAGATGTAGATTGGAGGGAGGGAGCAAATGTAATTTACATAAACATAAGCAAAAGGATAGATTAGACATTAGAGTTAGGAAGGGGTTTATAGCCCAATTCCTCTGCCGTGTGCCTCAAGCGTACAGACCTGCATGACTGGTCTGAAATCACTCAACTCATGGACTTGAGTTTCCCCACTCAACTGCATTTGTTGCTGAGCTCTGGGCAGACTGAGGTTCCTGAAACATCCCGGCTGACACTTACTAGGAACACAATACTACCAAACGTCATCGTTTTTGTTGCATGTGCTTCATTTTGGTTTTTTTTGTGTTTTTTTTTTTTTAATTTTTTATTTTTTCTTTTTTATTAAATTTATTGGGGTGACAATTGTTAGTAAATTTACATAGATTTCAGATGTACAATTCTGTATTACATCGTCTATAAATCCCATGTGTGTTCACCACCCAGAGTCAGTTCTCCTTCCATCACCATATATTTGATGCTTCATTTTGTTTTGTGTGGTGGAAGCAGACGAGCATAAAAGATGTTATTACATCTAGCCTTCATTTTGCATCCACCATGCCTGACTTCAGGGCTTCACCCGTTCCTTTAAGCAACATTATCTGATTTCTATAGTCTCTATGGTATGAGAATCTGACTGCCTTTTCAATACGTCTTTGAAACTCATGCCAGTGTTTCAGGCAGTCTTGCTGCCTCTCCCTAAACACTAAGATATCTGACTAAGAATGATACATTGTTCTGGAATATTAGACAATGCTACTAAACTGACATGGGTCACTAAAGCTTTCGAACATTTATAGTGCAACTCACTTTTCAAAGGACTTCACGGAGGATAAAAACATAACCTAGAAAACAATATTCATGGGAAAACAGCATTCACTTCCTTCCTACTGAGATCCCCTCAAATAATGGGAAGTGATGAAGAATCAATTGAGAATTCTGAGTTCTCTTGGGAAAAAATTTTAAACAATTCTCAAAGAAGCTCTCAAAACACAAGTATTCAAGAAATCACGCACACAAAAGTCCCTGGAAATCATCAGGGTATCTGAAAAAAAAATTACTACATTTGGCCAAATATAGAAACCTGTACAGTGATTCTACTATATTTTAATTATTTAATAAACAATAGCATTTGTAATGTGCCAGAGTTTTCTACATTCTTTAAAGTAACTATTTTAATCGTTGCAATACCTCAATGAGAGAGGTCCTATTATAGAGAAGGAAACTGAGGAACAGGAAGGTGAAGTCACTGGCCCAAAGTTTACGCAAAAGTGATAGGACCAGAATTCAAACCCAGACACACTGTCTCCAGATTCTCTGCTCTTACGCATTAGACATTTTATAAAGTTTTCTGAGGCAATCAACCAATTAAGTGAGAAGTAAATCTCAAATGATTTCTGTGTGCAGAATTGGGATTTTTAAATATAATCAATGTGGACCCACTTTCTCTCTTGCAGTGACAATTTTATTTTTATGGAGTCATCTGGAGCATACAGTGCTCTGGTGACCACCTAAACAAGTGAGGAGCCATTTGGCAAACCAGTGAGATGATCCAAAATAGTAAGATGATCCAAAATAGTGTACATACTTATCTACGGGTGAAACAGAGGTGTCTGTGCTGAAGAATAATAGAAGACCTCTCTGCTCCAAAACACCCATCTTTCTCAAGGTTCTAACAATTGGAGAGTTAACAAGGTCCTTTCCTGAGATATAAATACCCTCTAGGACATTTTGGTCTATGTCAACTATGCCTTAGCGTACATTGTTTTAAGTAGACCAGTTCTTAGCTAAGAACAATTTTTATTGTGTGCTATGGAGTGAGAGAAGGAAATATATAACCAAACCAACTTTCAACACTTCTGTCCATTTTTTTTTTCCCTCCTCATCTCTGAAAGATTATGTCTGCTTAAGCTTCTGAAACCAGTCCTGTACTTATGGAGAGTTTAAGAACCTCAGTTAACATGGCAGCTAGTCCCACTCATGACTTACACCAGCATTCTTATAACTAAGTCCTTAATTTTGGAGCCTGCAGGTCTGCCTCAAGTTCTAGTTCCTCTGAGACCAAGACCATGCTCTGCTCTATGCAGTCTTGGGAAGGTAGGGACCTCTGTCAGACCTGAGGAGTAATGGAGCACCTCTTGCCAGGTTCCTTCTGCTTGTTGCGACACCCACCCAACCCCCTTGCTGTTGGTTTGCACCATTTCCACCATCTGCTCACATCTTGTCCTCCTAGGACCTGACAATTGCCCAAGCAACTGCCCCTCACAAGGAGGAAAAGTCTGGTTTCTAGATCCTGGGCCCTCTGCATCTGGTCTGATGGGCCCATTGCCCATCAAACTCGAAGAGTTTGCTTTTACATTAGAATCACAGGGGAGCTTTTCAGTTATGCAGATACTTGAGTTTAATCTAGATTACTTAAAGCAAACTCTCTAGAGGTAGGTCCAGGATACCAGTATTTTAAAAGAATTCTTCAGATAAGTCTCATATGTATCCAGGAATGAAAGACACTACTGTATATCAATTTCACTCAAATTTCAATGTGCATATACATTACCTGGGGAGGTTGTTAAAATGTACTTGATGATTCAGTAGGGCCTGAGATTTTTGCATTTCTGATTAAGATCCCAAGTGTTGACTTTGACATTGGTCCACGGACCGCTCTGTAAGTAGTAAGACTCAAGACCAGTGGTTCTCAAAATGTGGTCAACAATCACCTGGGGACTTCTTGGAGCTGCAAAATTTCAGGACTCTTCCCAGACTTACTGAATCAGAAAGTAGATGAGTTGGGACCCAGCAACCTGTGTTTTGACTGTTGGAGACCCACTGGCCTAGATGGCACTGCCCAGTAAAAATTAAAGCAAGCTACATATGTAATTTAAAATTTTATAGTTGTCACATTTTAAAAAGTAAAAAGAAACAAGTAAAATTAATTTTAACAAAATATCTTATGTAACCCAAGATATCTGAAATATTATCATTTCAACATGTATCAATATAAAAAATTAATCTAATAGTGTACATTCTGTTTTCCATACTAAGTCTTCAACGTCCAGTGTGCATTTTACACTTATATGCCATCTCAGTTCTGAGTAGCCATGTTAGGCGCTCAGTTGCCACATGACTTCACCACATTGGACAGCCAGGTTCTAGACTTAACAACAGTGATAACAGCACTAACTTTTATCGAATGCTTGCTATGTATCAGGCTTTACTTAATCAAGCATTCTATGTGCATTATTCCTCAACTCTATGAATTGGAACTGTTATCATTCCCATTGTATACGGGAAGGGGTTATGACAAAAGCCCTATTTAGTATTTCACCAAAATAAGATACCCATTCTACTTCAAGCATTTCCCAATTATTTTAAATCTATTGATTTGTAAAAACAAAAAAGGATAAAGCATATAAATAAAATCATTAACAGTACAACTGTTAAGACATCAATAGCTTATAAAAGGCATAGCAGTTGGGTAAGTAGAGAAGTCCAAATTTGCTGTCCTCTGACCTTCTAAAAATGTGCCTAACGTCCCACACATACGTACTCTTCTGTGACATCAAATCTGTTGAAAGTTGCTTACTGACAGGTTATTTGGACAATGGGGACCCTTGGGGAACAAAGGAGACCTTGGTGAATTACATGGCAGTATGAGATTTATTGTAAATGGAAGCAGTTAGCAGGATCATAATTTGTTCATTCAAGTGCAGATTTTTATACAAAATGACTCTACTAAGATGTTTAGGTCAAGACAGATCGCATATACAACGGTTGTCCCCTAAGATTATAATGGAGCTGAAAAATTCCTATTCACCTACATACCTCATAGCCTTGGTAATGTTTTAGCTCAATGCATCACTCACATATTTGTGGTGATACTCGTGTAAACAAACCTTTGTTGCCATTTGTATAAAAGTATGGCACATACAATTATGTGCTGTACATAATACTTGATAATGATAATAAATGACTGTATTTACTATACTATGCTTTTTTATTGTTATTTTAGAGTGTACTCTTTCTACTTATTAAAAAAAGTTTGCTGTTGTTAAAAAACAAAATTCAATTGAGTAAATCTGAAGATGTAAGTGGCATCATCTCATCTCTCAACTAGAAGGGGCCTGCGAGGAATTGTGCAAAATGGAAGGTTTACATAGGAAGAAGAGTGGAGCAAGGGAGCTATTACAAAAAGAAAAGAAAGGATTATTTTTGGGCCAGGACACCTTTTCTTTGGTAGAAGAGAACAGGAATGGTTTTTATCATGCAGACTGTCTCTTCTTTCTATGGGAGATGGAGAGGGCCCTTTGTGACAGATTACCTTACTGGTGCTTGACCAGAAAATTCCAGACTGGTTGATTAAGATTCCATTTCTGGGAGAGGTTGAAACTGCACTTAGATCAGGTATTAAATCTAAGTTTGGTATCATGGGTTTTCAGCATGAGTGGTGCCATTTTGGGCCTATGGTTGTTGGGTTTTTTTTTTTGTTTTTTTGTGGGTTTTTGGTGTTTTGTGTTTTTCTTTTTGTCTTTAAACACTATGCCATGTTACATAGCCAGCAGCCTCATACATTTCTTGTGTTTAGTGCACCTCTTGATTGCATCATTTTCTCTCGTGCTTGATTTAATCTCGTGTTGTTTTGTACAATAACCTGCTGTACAGGTTTGTAGCCTAGAAGCCAATAGCCTAGGTGATTAGTAGGCTATTCAACCTAGGTTTGTGTAAGTGTACAAAACATCTATGATGTTCGAACAATGACAAAATTTCCTAAAGACACATTTCTCAGAATATATCCCCGTATGATGGTAGTTAAATGTGAGGCAATGGGCTTCTCTCAGTATTGATGTAGAAAGCAGGCAGCTTGAAATTTAAAAGTAATGGTTGACTTAGTAGTCAAATAGTTAATCTTTATTAGTTTCTTTAACTTCCATAGTTTCTCAAGGAAGGCCAATTTTTATTGTATTTTCCTTTTCATTATAAACTATTATAAGGAGGAAAAACTAAAACAGTTTAAAACTTTCGGTCTGCGGCTAGGCTTCCATTTTTTGTGAGAATTACCATTTATCATTTTGATGAAGTAATGTAAATATCCTATTTTAAACTGACAGATATTTAAGACATATTAAATTGTGAACATTTGAAATAAATGAACAGAAAAATGCACTATTCTACAGAGATTTTTTTTAAAACCTTGCTGTATATTTTTAAAATAAATTTAATCTTATTTTAAATTTTTGATTAGATATTTCAAACTTAAGTTTAGTTTTTTAAAATTTAAATATCTGTGTAGTTTTAATATAAGTGTATTATGCTGAAGGATTTCACTATTTTACCATAGGACTTGAACCAGCAGTCATATCTTTTTTATATATATCATGCATAATCCTTGGTATTTTCTTTTTTAAAATTTATTTTTAATTATATTTGACATATTAGTTTCAGATTTACAACAGAATGATTAGACATTTATATACCTTACGAAGTGATCACTCCCATAAACCTAATACCCATATGACACCATACATAGTTATTGCAATATTACTGACTATATTCCCTATGCTGTACTTTACATCACCATGACAATTTTATTAACTGGCAATTTGTACTTCTTAACCCCTTTCACCTTATTTCACTTGAAATAGCAGTCACATCTTTTTTTTTTAACATACAGTGCATGATCCTTAGTATTTTCTATAATCAATTTCAGTATTTTTCTTTATTTGGAAGGAAAGAATCGGATTTGATCTTAGCATCTAGTCACTAACCATTATATTAATTGTAAAATATATCATAGTGGTTTTTTATTCTGGACTAAGACCAAAGAATCTTCTTTTATCTCCTTTCACTTCTCAGGAGTACTCACTGACTGCTTAAGCATTCTCTCTGTTTGAGGAGTAAGGAATTGAAAGGATTCAGGGATTTCATAATAAAGGCGTTTATAAAAATACTTAAGTGTTTTCTTGGTAGCAAGTAACTGATTTTCCTTCTTAGGGGTGTAAAGCCTTGATGAAGCAATGGAAGACAGGAGTTGGTCTGATGACACATAACATCTTCCTTCATTCCTAGTTTAAAGAGATCTCATTACCAATTGCTATGGTTTGATTTCTCATCATGTGGAAATAAAAAGAAGCTGTAAAAGTTTATAACAAATTCTGTCTTTATCCTTTATTTTCGCTGCATTTGTGTGCTGTAAACCATTGGATGCAAGGATGCTTGCTGTTTATTTTGCCCACTATTGTATTCTCAAAGTGCTTGGCATATAGTAGATCCAGAATAATGTGCCACAAATATTTGCTGAATGAATTCATGCATGCATGCATGAATGAATGAGTGAATGAATACAACTTTTAGATCTTAATTTATACTTTTAGAAACAAAATGAAAGCTCAAAGCTTGCTGGTCATTGTTGGTTAACCCAATCTGAAGTATTTCTTCATTGGCCTTTGGAGAGAGAAGCAGGGGATCGGTGTCTGTCTGCATCATGTCACTGAATGGTCCCCAGTCTCTGCCAACAGATAAGAAATGTCAACAGCTTAACCCAGTAGCTTTCAAAAATAGCATACTTGATGAAACTGGAAATTTGGGTGCATGCTAGAAATAAACCATTTGTCTTCAGTCTTAAGAATGATAGGCTGACAACAGATATAGCTAAAATATTTTTTAAGACCCATCTATAAGTGAGGAAGAAAATATCAGAGAAGTCCTCCCTCTCAGTAAGGCATGAATAGAACATCTTATTTTCAGTGAATCAGGTAAATCATTTTGAAAAGTTGAGGATTATAAGAAGGCACTCTGTTTCTTTAAGAGTCCAGTACAGTTTGTTTTTGTTTGTTTGTTTTCAATAGTGCTGGGCAGTTTTCCTCTAAATTTAAATAAATATTAGCACAGTAAACCAAATTGTTGTGGGTTTCCTGGTTTGTGCCCTCCTCCTCCTCCCAGTAGGGGATGGGGGGTGGGTGTGGCGATTCGGATACGATTTTTTCATCTCTTTGCAGACAACTCCGGCTGCTGTTAATGCTGAAAATAGCTCAAATGCTCTCAGAACGGTAGCACCACCCAGCAGCTGGGATTCTTTCCCTCTCTTATTTGCCTTCTTGCTTGCCTTTTTTTCCCTTTTAGACACTTGAATTGGATTTAATCTTAAATCACTGGAGTTCAAGACCTTTTAAAAAGGGCTAAATAAACAATCTCTACATGTAAAGGCCACTGACTTCTACTTCCTCTGTTCAGAGCAACTGTTGAACCCAGCTGCCCGGAGGTAAGATTTTTTTTTTTATTCTGGAATTATTTAATTGGTTCATGATACGTTTATGACTAATGGTTTTTTAAATAACTTATTTATAGTGAAAATAAGCGGGGGTCTGCTAAGGATCTTCAGGTAAATGTGGCGTTCCCAAATACAGCAGGAGCATCTGTGCATTTTTGTGGCTGTAATTTTAAACTTTGCTCTAAGCTCTCTGTCACGTTGACCTGTAGTACGGACCGGCCTGTGCCTCGGCTGCACCAGAACTCTTAATTACGCCTCTGCCAGGGCAGTGAGCGGGCCTTAGAGACATCATAATTTTGTTGTTTAGACTGCTTACTTATTTCTAACTTTCAAGGACATTTCTTTTTTAAGGCAAAAGATGTAATCACCTGAGTAAAAACAATCTAGAAGTAATTGTTCTTTAAGGACAATGAGCAAGCTCTATTTTATTTAGTTCTTTTGTTACTGTTTGTTCTTGTAATTAGAACAGTTGTTTGTTTGTTTTGCTTTTTGTATATTAGCACAACATGGGCACTCAGGTTTGAGAATTCCTTACCTAGCCGAATGTCTTTTGCGGGCAGGTTTCTCTAATGTGACTCTATAATATTGGGGGTAGTTTTCTCTGCCTCTGGTCCCCTCTCCCATGCTTGCGCTTAACATTTTGCCAAGTACTTTGATCTGTGGACTTTAACTTCAAACACAGCATTTGCTTTGATTGTGGGTATTTACTATGGTCAGTAAAAAGTCTTTTGTTATTGTTGTCGTTTCATGCTTTTCAATAATTTCCTTTAAATAATCTATTGGACTTTGTTTTTCTCTCCCTGATAAGTCTTAGGTTTTACTTGCACAGGGACCCCTAATTTCAGGGAAAAGACTATTTTATGGTAGACTTTATGACAGCTCTCTGCTCCCCCGCAGCAGCAAATGACAGTGCAAAGAGTCTGAGCCTGTCAGCCCCTGACTTGATTGCCCAGCTGCCTCAAAATTACCATATGCCTTAGGGCTAACTGTTGCTTTTTAACATGGACACTGAAATCCTTGGAATCTGAAGATTCTTGTTTCCAAAAACGTTTATTGATATCACAGATCACATGTCAAAAGAAAGCATGTATTTGAAATACCCAGTGATCTTCTGGGAAACTTTTCAAAAGAAGAAGAAAAATTTAAAAGAAAGGAAAGAAAATTGGAAAAAAAAAAGAAAGAAAGAAAGGAAAGGAAAATAAAGGGGAAAAAAAAAAAAAACCTCTGTAGCCAAGTCTGTTATGCTAGTGAAACTTCTGAATGAGGGGTAAGGAAAGAAAAAAATATATATTTCCTAAAATAGGCAGTATAGCACATTCTAACCAATCGATTTTTAAATGTTCTCTTTATTTTAAAGTAAATTCATGTGTATATTACATTTATCTGTTACCCTTTTCTTCCCCACCTCAAGCAGATACTGAGCCAGATACTGAGTTTGGCGTTCCTGGCCAACTCTCCCTGCCTGTTCCGTTAAAGGTTAGGAGGAAACCGAGCCTAATCCTGTCAGGAGACTGGTTGGTTAAGTCCCAGTCAAGGACTGTGGCTCCTTAGAGCTGACAGTCTGCTCCCTGTGCGCTGCACCTTGCTGAGAAGGAAAGAAGTTAGTGGCCACAAGACAAGATTTCAGAGGGGTGGAGCTAGGAAGAATGCTATGGGAAAGGTTCCTCCGCGTTAGATGCAATTTGATCTCCAGAATTTGGACTAATGGTCAGAAAACCTAGAGATGTACAGCCCAGTATTTATTTCCAAAAGCAGGGCATTTAATTACTTTCCTCCCCTTCAAATCTGCATTATAAGAGGTGTATTAGTCATTACCTTTCTGTAATGGGTCAAAATGTTAAATCCTCCAGTTATTTTGAGCATGTACTTCACTACTTTTGGCTGTCTAGAATACTCTCCCCCGTAGTACTAGGAAGCCCTGATACAGTATTGCTGAATGCAGACGTAATGTAAAGGCAATACCAGTGCAGTTGCAGAATCCAGTGGCACCAGGATGCAATGGGCTCGCAAGGTTAGATGGCCATTCTTGGGCAAGCCATTTTTTTTTTCCTATTTTGTTGTTTTGTTTCTTTGTGTCTCTTCACCCCTTAATTTTACTCTGAAACTTTGGATTGTTTGAATGCGAAACTCAAGGTGAAACCCAGCCAAAGCCACTGAGTTTCACACAGGTTCCACATGAAAGAGGTATTCTACCCAGTGTTGCTCGAAACTTGGCCCATGTTTTGCCAAAAGTTTCATGAATGTCAGTGAGCCGGGATTTGAAACATAATCCAAAGCCAGATGACTTCTAGCGACTCTGAGGCTTAATTGTATAAGTATAGAATCTGTCAGAAAAAGACATCCCTTATTTTCACATCTTCTGTAATTTCATGTGTACACACGTTTATCCCAATAAACTCCCATTTGTTCTATGATATTTTAAAGCCAGGTTCGATCCTAATATGAATTTTTATAGTTGTGGTATTTAAGCATTGGCAACTAGAAGTCTGCATTTTAAATTCCAACAGTCTGAACCACAGTAGCGTGAACATGTTGGTATAATTCAGCTGAAGGCAGCCCCAGGAGAGTCATGGAATGTCTTTCTTTGCTTAAATATACCTCTGTGCTTGTGAGGAACAAACAGTAACATTTTGTCCTGGTCTATCCGCTTGACAGTATGCTTTTTGTTCACTCTCCAAAGGTGGTGTCAAATATATTGGTGGAAAAAAATAATAAACTTCCAGATTTTTTTTTTCTCTTGCTCAAGTGATATACTCCTAGGGAACATTGTAAGCATTGAAAAGTTCAGTACTATTACTTGTAATATAATGTATACTGAGAATAAAGAAGTACTCAGCAGAATTAATTTCCTTCAGAAAGCTTGGTGATTTAAAGCTGACCTGTGTGTTAATAGTCAAATAGGGCCTGGTTGTGAAGGTGTATGTGTGTGCATTTGGGGTGGGGGTTGTAGTAGGTGGAGAGGAAAGGAGATTTGTAAACTTTGTTCGGCAAATCTGTCACATCTAAAACAAAAATAATCAAACCCAGCCTCTGAAAACATTCCTTTCTTTTGTTGATCATATAAATTTGTGTTGGCTGAATATTGAATATTTTTGGTATTATTTTTCTTATTAAAGGCACCACATTCTGATCATTAGGATTCCAGAAATGGTAAATCACCTCCAATGAAAATATGACCAATTGGCAGACTCCGTAGTTGTGGATGAAGTTGCTTGAGACGGTCTCAGAAAGATCTTCATGGTTCTATGGCCATTATAGAAGCTAAGCCACCCAGGAAACTAAGATTTGACATGTCATTTTATTAGTTGGAGGATTTCTTAATGCATTTGAAAGATTTTTGTAAAAACGAATTTATGACCTCCCTGAAGATTTAGTCAGGCTAAAGTTAATGAGATTTACAGTTATTTATTATAATATTAAATTGTCAAATTTCATTTTGAAAATTTTGTAGTCATAGTTTTAGTTTTGTTTCATAAAACAGACTTTTTATTAAAGGTACAGTTTGTATTTTAGCAGTTGATTTGTCAAATGACTGTAATTGATTCCATACTAAGTAAAGCATTTGAAAAGCTAACAAGAACAAAACCTGTGAGTCCGATATGTAGGAGCTGCATTTGAACACTGACTTCACTATACAGTGTAGCATTTATCAGTATATCGGATTTTATTCCAAAACTAGTACAATGAGCAGAAGAAAGAAAAGTACTCAAGTGGAGGTGCTAGAGAAAATAATTCAAGAAAATAACCTCCTGCAAGGAGGTTCTCACTAGACACAGCAAGGTATAAGGAGCTCAATATTTTGAAAACAGTCATCACTCATAACAAAATAGGAAAAGAGAAAGGGTAAAATACCAGGTTAAAAATAAACACCAAACTTGTGCATATGTAAATGTTTCTTTGAATCATTTCAAGACCTTCTTTCAAGAAAGACCTCACTAGTCATTTAAGAGCAAAAATCAGTCCCTTAAAAAATCTCCTGTACTTAATTTACTACCAGAAAAAGTGAGTCCATGTAACAGTTATCCATTATTCAAGGATATATTATTAAAAGTTAAATTTATATATGCATTGCGTTTGTTTTCTTAAAGAAATTAGTATCAATCTGATCAGACCATGATGACACAAAATAAAGCACCACCCATGCCCCAAATAGGCCAAAGAGGATTATTTACCCTAAACAGATAAACAATCATTTCTAGGAAAGCCATCATTCTCCAGCTAAATTTTTGTTTGTTATTTAGATACTATAATTTTCTCTGAAATAAGTAGTACTTAAAATAATACTTTAACAATTACAATGCCAAAATACTACAGTGATGTTAAAGCCTTCTTTTCTCACCTCTCCAAGATGGACTGTCAAAAAGATGTGGGCATTTCATGTAGGTTTAAATGATTTATTCTGGGGAATCATGGAGTTGGAGACCCTAGTGACCCTCTAAATCACTGCTATCCCCATGGGGAAGTGCAGCCCACTTGGGCTTGAGTTAAAATAGAGAACAGAGAAGGAAACTCCTCTTTCCTCTGTACTTGCGCCGAGGACCTGCCTCCCTAAGTCTCTTGGCCCATTTTTTTTTCTTTTCTCATGACATTATCTCTCTTTTCTGTTACTTCCACTTCCCTTTTTCCAAGAGAAACACAAGTCTTCCTCTGCAAACTTCACCATTCTTGAGTTGTTGGAGAAAAACCCCAAGGTAGCTAGCTTTGGGGGCTGCAAGATTCACACATTACAAAGCTAGCTCATGGACCCCCGAGTTAGAAGAACATTTTCATGTGCTTCACAGGTAAAGCGATGTTTAATAACTATTGAATAATTCATATCAGAATAAAAATAAAGTGGACATGAGGGCAGCCTTGTAGGTAAGAACAAAATATCCATTTTTGTAACCAAACTTTATTTTAGAACAGTTTTAAACTTACAGAAAAATTGTAAAAATGGGACCAGAGTTCCTACACACCCCACACCAAGTTTCCCTTTATTAACATCTTACATTAATATGGTAACTTTGTTATTATTATTATTAATGGACCAACGTTGACATATTATTACCTAAAGTTCATACTTTATTCATGTTTCCTTAGTTTTTACCCAATGTTTTTCTTCTGTTCCAGGATCCTCTACCGAATACTATATTACATTTAGTCATCTTACTGTCTTACGTTCTTCTTGGACCTCAGTTTATCTGCCCTTCTTATCTTTGATGGCCTTGATAGTTTTGAGGAGTACTGGTTAGATATTTTGTAGAGTGTCTTTTTATTAGAATTTATCTGATGTGCTTCTCCTGATTAATCTGGGGTTATGGGTTTGGGAGAGTAAGAGCAGAGACATCAAGTGCCATTTTCATCATCTCATAAAAAGGGTACATGCTATCAACCAAAAGATATCCCTGTGTATTGACCTTGGTCACCTGGCTGAGGGAGTATTGGTCTGGTTTCTCCACTGTAATGCCACTCTTTCTTCCCCTTTCCATACTGTACTGTTTGGGAAGAAGTCACTTTGGGCTGCCCACACTTAGGAGTGTTTACGCTCCTCCTCCTGCTGGAGTATCTACACAAATTATTTGGAATTCTGCATGGGGGATTTGTCTTTTCTCCCCAATTTATTTAATTTCAATCATTTATTTGTATCAGTATAAATACACAGATTCTTATTTTATACTTTGGATTATAATTTCAGTATTGCTCAGAGTTTTCCAGCTTTGGCTATTGGCTCTTTCACTCGCTTCCTATGTCCCTTTGATACATTCCCATCATTGTGAGGGTTTTTTTTCCTGGTGTCGTAGGACCCTCCAGGTTCATTTTGTGTATTTTCTGCCTTAGTCCTAGAATCAGCCATTTCTTCAAGAAGCTCTGGTTTCTTTTATTGAAGAATGGTATGAGAAACCAATGGGCATCCATTTTAATTTTTAAATGTGACCTTATCGGCCACTTAGTTTTTCACTTGGAGAAAATTCTTTTTGTTTATGGGTTTTTGGTCTGTAGCTGGTAATACCTTGATGTGGTATATAAAAGTAACCTTTCTCGCTTTTTCAGATTAACAGACTATGTGTTGCCCTTCCATACTCCCCTATCATTTTGAAACAAATTCAATTAAATATCATCAAATCTGTTTTTTTATTGTGAATTTTGGTAAAGATTCAAAGTCCTAGATATGGTTCTCAAAAGTCTTAAATGCAGTCTTAAAAGGTAAAAATCAGTTGTTTCTTCTTTAAATAAATATAAAAAAAATTGCATTATTTACAATATGATCAAACAAGCCCATTAAGTGAATATGGAATTCTGTCACCAAGCCTTCCACTTACTGTGTGCAAAGAACTGTGCCACATACAGATTGACAGTCTGTTGAGACCGTCAGACAACACATCCAGGTAATAACAGTTGGTAGAAGACGAGTGGTGCAGAGATCCCCTGTGTTATCAGAACACAGAACTGGGGTTGAAAGTCAGGCACCTATAGCACTAGAAAATCAGATACATTATCACAGCTGAAGAAACTACATTTGAATTGAGACTTTGGGTCTATTGAGAGTGCCCCTAGAAAGGTGTTTTGGGTTGGCATTCATTTGTTAAGAAGAAAGGTCTCACAATTAGGCCCATATATTTGTATGATTGCTTATCAATGTTCAAAATGATTAGACAGATGAGATACTGGACAGCCTCTTTTAAGTAGATGTAACTAAGAAGAAGGGGACAAAGACGAGAACAGTAGAAATGAGAAGAGATCAGCTGGTACAGAGTGTGAAGCATCAGGACTGTCCACTACTGCCCTTTTTAACTCAACTTTGTCCTCGAAACTAAAACTCTACCTGCAAAATAGTTGTACCTGTAATTTTATTTACTATTCAGTATTATCAGGGATAATAGGTTGTATTTTTATTGTTTCACCAAATGCATAACTATTTCATATTCGATAACTACTTGGGTTTCCTTGATTATCTATTTTAATGTACAGTGGTATTACGATTAATATAGGGGTTATTCATGCAGGCATTATGGACCTCACGTAGAGGTGAGGATGCTGACACCCAGATAAGTTTTTGCATCATCTACTTCACATCCCAAGTAAATGGCAAATGGTTAATTGACTCTCATGTCAGGATCTTTCAAAGTGTGCCATTCCACTCAGTTATAAAATACAAAGACATAAAACAGGTTAGAAATAATAGCCAAAGGTTAACAAGAAAATTATTGGTCCAAATGATAAGGAGATATTTTTGAATCATAGAAAGTTTTGACTTTCTATACTTCACTGAGAGTAAAACATAAGGAAAAGGGGGATTAGGATTACTGAGAAAGATATGAATGTACCAATAGTATAATGAACCAAAAGTTGACTTGGCCGATTGAAACAAAAGGTACAGGACAGCAAAAAAAAAATAGGTTAGTAACTTGACACAATGTAAGTAAAATGAGGTACTCACTTAAGAAAAGTCAGTTCAATACTAGAAAGGATAGAATAGAAACATTAATCTCTTGTTCTAAAGATAAATTTGGGCCTGAAAAAAAGAAACTGAATTTAATTTAACGGAAAAACACATGTACAGCATGTGTTTTGAAAGCATTGTATTTTGGTTACTTTGACCGTTGCATATCCTCTTCCAAGTACAACTTTGAATTGGTTTAATTCTAGTGGAGCCATTGCTGTTGACATGTATTCAGCTCAGTGGTACTTCTCTTGTTCAATTTTGCAAACCTAAGAAATTTGGTTGGTTTCGAATTTAGCTCTAAGTAGTGTTCAGAAATTTTGTGTTTGTTTGAACTGACCATTTAAATATTTTGAAACTATGCACATGCAGCACTCAACTTTTAGAACAAATTCTTAATGTTAGAAACTCCCAGGAATGTTGAAAAAGTTGGGTACTTTTTATGTGAATTTTATGAACATACAACCAAACATAGTTAACAAATATATTAATAGAGATTTGATTTGTAGATCAAAAATATTTTCTATTCCACATTATCATTTTTACTATGAAAGCATTTCCTTTTAAACAAAATTGTTATTATACAGAGACTAAAGACCATGATTAAGAATGGAAAACTATCCAAAAACAAATATGGCTATCTAAGTGTGCAGTTAGATTCAAAACCACAACTTTGTGGTCCCAGCAGAGCCAAGTGTTGGAAGGTATGGGCTGGCATCCGGTTGACCTTCATGTGTTCATGTGTAAATAGACGAGAACAGGGAGCTTGTTCTGAAGGGTTCTGCAGGGGAGTGTTGGAGATAAAAAGAAAGTTTTGTGCTAATGCAAGAAGGTGTTAATTGTCAGAGATTTAGCCCTCATTCTGAAGTAGGAAGTGGTCTCCTCTCTGACGGCAGGGCAGTTAAATACTAACTTTTGGAAGAAGTAAATAGCTTTCTTACCTCTTAGTGGTTGAGTTTAAATAAGAGATCAAATTGTTTACTATAAAAATTATTTTATAAATTGAAATGTAAATTTTTTATATTTTTATTTAAGTTAATTAAATTTAAACAATTTTAAATATTTTATAAATTGTTTTTATAATTTGAAACAATTATTTATATATGACATGTAAATAATTGTTTACAAATTATTTAATATAAAAATCAATAGTTTACTATCACTGTTTCTGACACAAAATTAAATCATTAAAATTTGCTTTTTATATCAACTATGACTATTTTCAGTCAAGACAGAATAAAACCAAACTTAAACATAAACAAGTTTCTAAATTTTTATATTACTATTACAGAAGACTGTGGCTTATGATGAAAAAATCTTAAAAAAACGAAAACTGAGTGAAAAGAAATTCAGTAAGAGATGATTTTTTTGTATGAAGAATAATGAAAGTTGTTCCTTGTACAAACATAAATGTAAAATGACTAATGGTCTCCAATTTAAAATATATTTCATTTTAGTGTTTGAGCAACTTTTTTTTAAAAGTTGGTGGATGCATTTCATGTTCCAAAATTAATTTAGAGTTGGCACTCGGGCTTTCTTTGTCTCATGTGGTGAGAGCCATTCATATGAGAACCACAGTTGTGTAAAAACTTGTAAAAACTTGTTGGGAAACAAAGTGATAATTTTTATGCTAAGGTGAGAAAACTTGATAGCAGGGAGATTTTTATCTTCCTTACAACATTTTATCTATGTTGGATATTAAAATTAAACAAAAAGCATTGAGGGTGAAAAATCATTTTGTGTGCACATCATAATTTTATATATTCACATACATCTTTTTCCTAGTCAATATTCTGAATGACTAAATAAGAGCATATGTGTAAAAACACTCTGCAGAAGACCATTTTGTATTTTTCAGTGAACATTATAGCTTGGTACATTTAATACTTGACTGTGCTTATCAAGAAGAATGGCCTACATATATATCAGAAAGGAAGGAAATTAGGAGTTTCCCAGTAAAACCAAGTAGTGTTTTAAGTGACCACAGATAATAACTTTAAATGCTGTAAGCAATTTCACATTTATTGAAGGAAATATTGTGAAAGGATCTTTTGAAATTGCTCCAGTCATTTAGTATTTAAGATTTCTTTCACTGTCGTCTATGAATCAATAATATGGGGCTTGAGGTTTAAAACTTTACACTCTGACTATAGACCAATCTCAATGCAGAAAACATTGATAAAATCCAAAACAACCTTTCAAGATAAAAACTCGCAACCAAACATAGGAAGGCATTGCTTTCACCTTAAAAAAGGTATCAATTAAAAACCTAGATTATAAAAGTACAACAAAACATATGAATTGAAAACTAAGAAATTCAGATACCGGTTACCTCTGGAAGTAGTGGGAAGGGTATTTCAATCAGAGAGGTGTACAATAGGCTTTAGTTGAATTCATATTGTTTTATATTTTAAGATGACGTGGGCACATGGATATTTGTTATATTATTCTTTTTATCTTTTGAATGTCTGAATAAAGACTCGCATCAAAAAGTATTTTCCCTCTATCTCTCATGCCTAAAATTTCAGACACATTCTATACAGAATAAATTTCTCAGCTGCTAATATTTAGACAGTATTATTTTATTTTGCTTATTTATGTAAAGCAGACCTGATTTTCTGAAAATTTACAGAGGAAGCAATACAACTGGTGTCATGTTTGGCCTATATTCCTATATTTTTGCCTAGGGCCCAAAACCTATATAAATGATAAAATAGAAAAGGAAATGAATTTAGTTCTTTAACAGACAAATATCTATTTTAAAGCTCCATTCGAGATCATTTTTGTCGTGTATCATTCCACAAGGCATTGTTACATACAATTCTTAGACCCTACTAAATGTGACATTTACTCTTTAAATTATTAAAGAATTTGTCGTGATGCTTTATGAAAATTTGTAATGGGGTTTCAGTCTAATGGTGAATAAGCATATTTTATCTTCCTGTTTTAAGATTCTGTATGCAATAAAAGTATGAAAAGTGATTTTATAACATAGGCAATTCTGTTTCCACGGGACCACGAAAGCGATGATATAGCTCAGTTAATGTGATACTGTGTACAGCAAAGACTGTCTATCTTTACTATAAAGACTTGACTCTGTAACTTAATAATATATTTCTTGAATTTAATTTATTCAAAATACTTGTATACATACAACTGTTCCTTAATTTTTACACTTAACACTTCTTTGATAACGGGTTGGGGGGACCTAATGATTTTTCAATACCATTTGGTAGTCATCAATGATTAAGCTTGAGAATTTTGATTTTGATTTAGTTTTCTATTTGTTTTATGCACAGATCATTCCAGTATGCTAAAATAGAAAAGCTGGTAGATATCACTATCTTTTTAAGAGTTTTGACAAATGATGGATCATATCGTATGATTTTTTCTATTCTTTATTCCAAGTAATTTTAAATGTAGTCTTAAAATTCAGCAGAAGCCAAAAGTTCATAATTTTAAATCATAAAATTCAAAGACAAAATAGATTTTTTTAAATGTTTCTAGGGAAAAGCCATGAAAGTATACAAAAATATTTAAATGGTAAACACATTGAGAGAAATCCTGAAGTTCTAATAACACAAAGAGTAACTTTGTATTTCCATGTGTCATCATTACTAAAGCTGAGATACCAAATGTTATATAATTAACATGAAGTACTATTTGGAAACAAATGTGAGAAAAAGACTTTCAGATTACTGGCATTAGACACTCTGATTCCCTGACCTTCATTAGAATAAAATCTCTTCTCCTGGGCCTTCTGCAACACAAGGATTTTCCTCCAATCTCTAATTACTCCTGAATTCCACTTACAGATGCCTCTTTCTCTGCTTGACCTTAAAGCTATTCCCCTCAGGTTCTGTCCCTCTTATCTAATCTCCCTTGAGTTCACCTATTTCCTCCCTTATGATAATCCCAAAATATCTCTCTCTCTCTCTCTCTCTCTCTCTCTCTCTCTCTCTCTCTCTCTCTCTCTCTCTCTCTCTCTCTCTCTCTCGTTCCAGACTCACATTTCCAAGTAACTCGTGAGACATCTCATTTAAATGTCTACCGCATACCTCAAACTCAGTAGATCTAAAATTCATCGAGTTCCAACTCCCAACCAACTCTTCTTCCCCAGAGCTATATCGTAATAATTGTGTCACCCAATTACTCAAGATTAGAATCTTAAACAAGCATTCAAATTTTTCTGCATACCAACTTGGTCAATACTCTGATTCTCCCTACATGCACACCTTCAATATCACCTCTTGCCCTAGCTAAAGGACTGTTGCAACATTCTTGACTCGGATTTCTCAGTAGAGTCCTAACCACTTTTACAACCATTCTCTCTGCTTCCTAGTCTAATCCCTTGAGGGCAGAATTATTTTACCAAAATAATCATGCTTTGCATGTAGAATTCCCACCTACCAAACACCCTATCATATAGCAAAAGCATTCACTTTGCTTTTTCTTCAGGCTTTAAGGACTAGGAAAGTTGACATATCAAACAAAGGAAGTAAATTCAGTACATGGTGTTTAGCATAAATAGCCCTGTTGTGTCACTTAAAGAACATAACTAGCAACTTTTCCAGACTCAATAGTAAGGAAATGGTGTGGCTCACTCTCAGGCATGGACCAGAGATCCAGTGTCTGTCCTGTTACTTATCGCAAAGAACCCTTTTCCTCAGATTCTCCTTCTGCCAGAGTAATAACTATGTTCACAGATCACCTTTTTTGTTGCCACCTGTTAAGTATTGATATGATGGTTATAGACAAATGCTGAAAAATCAGACTATAGTCAGAATGCAAAATTTTAAACCACAAACTCCATATGATGCATATATGATAGTGAAAGGAGTCTTTAAGAAATCAATGACTGAAGCATATAAAATTAGATCCTCATGACAATATTTCATTCAGTGAGTATAAAATTGCTTAAGGCATTAAAAGTTGTTATCTGTGGACACTTAAACAGTATTTGGTTTTACCAGTAAACTCCTAATTTCCTTCCTTTCTAATTTACATGTAAAATCGTTCATCTTAAATATAAACACAGCCTAGTGTTAATATACCAAGCTATAATGTTCAGTGAAAAACACATAAACAAGGTATGGAATCGTATCCTGGGGCAGCATAAACATTATGCTCATTGAATTATTACCATAATTAAAGTAAATATAATTATCTGATTAGCATGATATGAAGAGTGAAATTCTAAATACCAATCCTCAGAATCTTTTAACATTTATAGCATCTTTGGTCTTTATGCCATTTAATCAAAAATCGTTTGTTGAGAGCTTATTCGGTGCTGTGTACTGACCTTTGGGGCAGTCGCTGGGGACTAGTCTTTCCCTTCTCCTGGAGCTTACAGTGCAGTGGGAGACAGTTATTGGAAGGTAATTGCCCAAGTAACCACATAATTCAAATTGTAATAAGAGCTATGAAAGAAAGATGTGGGAGGCTACGAGCACCCTCTACAATTTTGAGAACCAAAGGTCAATGACAAAAGACTTCCAGAGTTGGATCTTAGTGAAATTATTTGGAAGATAAATTACTTGGGGGTGGGAATCAGAAGAGGCATTGGACTGTGCTGAGAATGGGAGCCGCTTCGGTCGGTAGCTGAGAGTGAAAAATAAAGACATGATTCCTCCAAAAACAGGTATATTCGGCATCACCATGAGCACTCACTCTAAATGCGAGTGAATTTATGTAATGGCCTTTGTCTCTTGGGGAAAATATCTTTAGAATGATAGCTAACTGTACTAGTATATATAAATTCTCCATGGATTATAGAGATAGTGTTGCATTTGCTCCTACTTAAGTATAGAAGCAATATGATTTCTGAAATGATCTATGAAAGATGCATGTGACTTTGAGAAAATTTTATTTGAGCTTTGAATGAGGAATTTCAAGATAAATACCCAAGTAAAAGTCGAACAGAGGGATATTGAAACAAAACTTCTCAGTGAATAAAGACCTTACTGATTGCAACTATGAATTTGAGTATTTTGACATACGTTTAGGTGTTTGCATTGAAGCATATAAGAAGGTAAAAGTGGAAGGACATTTTTAAAGTTTTCTTCCTCATGTTGAACTACACTTCCAAGAAATACATAATTTTGATGTAAAAGATATATTTCTTCCATAGACCAACATAAATGTGTCTGTGTATGTTTGTGACTGTGTGAGAGTGTGTGTGTGTGTGTGTGTGTGTGTGAATTAGATATTGTGGTTAGGGTTATATCTGTTAATTTTTATCATGTAACTGAAATGACAATCTTATAAAAGAAAATATCTTCTGCTTTACTAGTATGGTAACAAATTATTCAGAGTAGGATTGATAACATTTTTTTTCCTTCTGCTCCTATACTTTCATTCACATCTTTGAAACCAGCAACAAGGTTGATTTGAGGATGTCAGTGTCTTCAAACAAAAATGTCTGCATGCTACTAAAAAGAGAAAAACATGGTTTTGGGATATGTTCATGAATTTGTATTTGTAGAAGGCAGCTGAGCACCTTTATGGCATTTCTTTTCCAGGAATCAGTATTGCTCTAGAAAATGCTGTTGAAATCACAAAGTGGGTCTCTGCGTAGATGTGCTTTGTTAATATTTCATATCATCCCCCGCTCATGCTTGGCTGAACCATGGACAGTAACAAAAAGGAGTAAAAGAGAGAAATAAAAGATGAGTGACTTCCAATTCAATGAATACTAAAAACAAAGTACATATAGTTGGTCCTGATGTGAGTTGAACCTGAGAGCTGGCAAATCTGGGTATGGATGGGGAATGGAAAGATGTTGAATAGGGGTGGCCAGTTAGCACAGTTGGTTAGAGCGTAGTGCTGATAATACCAAGGCTGCCAGTTTGATCCCCTCATGGGCTACTGTGAGCTGCACTCTCCTAAACAAACAAACAAACAAACAAAACGGGAAATATGTTGAATAAAGTAGAAATCAAAAGGGCTTGTTGGAGACCCCTAAGCGGTGCTATCCTAGAGGTGCTATCCTAGAGTTTACACCATTTCAATGCACTGACTTGCAGTGGAAAACAAATTTGCTACATAGGAATATCCAACCGCTATGGTATACCTCATAGAATTTGAAGATCTCACCTTAATTGATTGCTAAAGTTGATTTAAAATATTGATAACAGGTATAGGATTAGACAAAATATGATAAACTTTGAAATAATATAATAACATAAAACCATGAAAACAATTAATAGAATTATAACTATGAAATCTTATGGATTTATTCTGTTGACTTAGTATCTCAAATATCATCATCTATGTTTGAATATTTATCATTGGGGATAAGCTCTTATAGCATTCATCTGAAGTGCAGCTAACTCTTACCAAATTATTCCATTTTCCAAATTTTTTAAAAATGATGAAAGAGAAAAAAATCATTCAACCCCTAGGAAATTCAACTTTTTTAGAGATTTCTTAGGTCTTCTCTACTTAATTCCTTCACTGTTATGAGATTTTGTGAATCGTGACTATGTTCTCTTTACCCACTGTCATTAAATACACCACATCATATAGTCTTGTAGCTCAAATGCTTAGAAAATAATATCCCCTCTAGCCGTCCAATACACACACAAATGTTATTCTGTTTCTGGATACAGGCAACCCAATGTATTGGTAGCTTCTACTTCCATGGATTCAATCAACTGTGGATCAAAACTATTCAGGAAAAAAATCCCAGAAAGTTCTAAAAAGTAAAACTTGAATTTTGCCACATGCTGCGTTCTGTGCTGAATCCACACGAATGAAGTAATTACCCCACACATTACCTATAAACAAATATAGGCTATATGCAAATGCTGCAGAATTTTATATAAGGGACTTGAGCATCCTAGGATTTTGGTAACCCGGGGGTCCTGGAACCAATCCCTCGTGAATACTGAGGGAGGACTGTATCCAATGGAGACCTTACCTCTATGAAAACAGGACAACAGGACCTGATAATGTGTGGAATTGTCAGAATTACTGAGAAAAAAAAAAAAAAAACTCTTTTAGGTTATTACTTGAAAGGTGCTTTCCTCATATGAGGCAGAAATAGTTTCTTTAAGCAAGAAGCTGTTATCTTTCCTGCAGGCTTTGGCATACCACAGGTCTTGCCTCATTTCTGATCTTCCAAAGGCTGATCTCGTCCCTCTAGAGATAGCATAGTCATTCACTCACACAGATACAATCTAGCACCTTCGAAGAGCAAAGCACTGTTCTGAGTGGAACACATCAGTGAACAATACTGATCAAAATGTCTGCCCCCAAAGAGCTTACATTTCCATGTGGAGAAACAAACAATAGAAGATAAATATAATAAGAAATTACATAGTAGGTAAGAAAGTAAGAGTGCTTTCAAAATATAGCAAGGCAAAGAGTATCTGGAGAATGTGTTGAGGATGTGCAGCTTAGAATTTTAAATGTCCAGCAAAGAACCTGAAGGAGAGGACCTGAAGGAGAATTTTAAATGTCCAGCAAAGAACCTGTCCATGTGGCTACCTAGAGGGAGATGTGTTCTAGGCCGAAGGAACTGTCCTGCAAATGCCCTAAGGCAACCTCGACTTCTCTGTTTGAGGTACAGCAAGGAGGCCTGTCTATCTGCAGCCAAGAGCAAGAAGGGGAGTTGAGATGAGAGGGTCTTTAACACTATGAGCGGATCACTCTGATAGCTGTGTGGAGAGTAATCTGTGAGAAGGGAAGGTCGAAGCTGGGAGACTAATTGGGAAACCAGTGCAAAAGCCCCGTGAGAGAGGGGCTGGGAACAGGGTAGACATGGCGGAGGTGACAAGGCCTGGCTGGTTCTCCGTGGGTGTCTATAGCCCTGGGACACTTCAACATTGAGATGTTAGGAAGAAAAAGGGAAATCAAGCAATGAAACTGAGAAGGCATATCTGAGGAGATAGGAGGAAAAGCAAGAGGGTGCAGTGTGCTAGAAGCCAAAAGAAGAAAGTGTATCAGAGGAGGAGGTCTGATCAAGTAAGATGCCAACGAAGAGACTTGGCTAGTGAATTTTGCAATTTGGAGATCGTTTGTGATCAAGTAAGACGCCAACTGAGACACTTAGCTAGTGAATTTTGCAATTTGGAGATCGTTTGTGATCAAGTAAGACGCCAACTGAGACACTTAGCTAGTGAATTTTGCAATTTGGAGATTGTTTGTGATCAAGTAAGATGACAACTGAGACTTGGCTAGTGATTTTTACTGTGTGGAGATCATTTGTGACCCTGACAAGAACAATTTGGTAGAGTGACATAATTCTAGAAAGTCTTTTGCGTGACATTTAATAAAAAACTGAAGTGTTTCTTTCTGTTCATGGTTGATACCCTTTCCGTTGACTTAAGCTTACACATTAGTTTACTCCACATGTCCAGTAGTCATATATTCCAATGCCACTGGACCACTTGCATACATAAATGCCACTGTTTAAATGAAATAAGTATATTCAGGTCTGTAAGCTTAACAGTTTAAGCTAGAGTGCTTTCTGCAGATAATTCTGACCGTTGAGTATTCACATGGACCATGGTAATATCCAAAAGAAAAACGCTTTTATATTTATAGATTATGTCATTGAAATGGTTATCAATACCTGTATTTACTCAAAAAAAAAATTACAACTAAAGTTTAACATAAGCAAACTGATGCTGATTTACTGGTAGTTTGTGAGTTATTTCTTGTTTAGGGCCCAAGAGTTTCTGTACCAGAGAGCTTACTAATTGTGTGAACAGTTGCATGCCTTGACATCAGTAATGACATGAACAGAAGCCTTTACACAACCTGAGATACATCAAATATAGAAGTCTATATTCTGGTCATCAACCCCTATGTTTACAATCCATAGCAGTTTCTATTTATTTGTGGGCCAACCAATTTGTATAAGCTATTGCTTGAAAATAACACCTGTAAGATTAAAGTAAGACAACCACCATTATGGATATCATTTTTCAATACCTAAGCCCGATCTTTTTTGTTTGTTTGTTTGTTTGTTTTTTGTTTTTTTAGCTCCACCCACCCTCATGAACCAGAATACTAAGCCTGACCTTTACCATCTGATTGTATAGCTCTAACTGGAGGGAAAGCAGAGTTCTAAAGACTTGAAATAGCTGAGCTAATTTATACCCTTGCCTCTGTGATATGTTGTACAATATGGAGCAATCCTATACCAAACAGCCTTCTCTCTGCTAGACTGTTGTGCCTCTGTGTCTTGACTATGTTACCATGAAAGCTACAGTGGTTTAATTTCCAAGGACTCAGAATAGTAACTGTTAAAATACAATTGTTGTATTGGTACAAAGAAAGTGGCCTTAAAGATAAGCTTTATTATTAATTTCTTGAAATTATTTTTAAAAGGCATTGATTTCTGAAGTCTCTTAAGTATCAAGTTAAAATAAAAAGGAATATTAACAAAAATCTCTTAAAATTAGAACATACAATTAAAGACTAAAATTCCCTATGAGGTTTGTTTGTTTTTCTTACCCAGAAATCAAAATTTGAAAAAGCTGTGAGGGTATTTTGCCTTGCTCTGCCTTCTTCACGTAGATGAATTTCCTGTCTTGTTTCTGAGGCTAATTATGAAATGACAAGATAATCCAGATGTTTCTATTTATAAAATCAAGTTTCTCGAAGGGGCTTTGTATGATCTAAGTGTCTTATGTCATAATGAAAAGCCATTGAAGTACAGAGAAGCAAACTAAACTTGATAGCGTTTTAAAGCCTTCTAGTAGAAGAGCAAGCCTGCTAAACAGTGTGCTTCCTGCTTTTCTATGCAGTTCCATGAGGAAACCATCCCAAAAGTGGAGAACTGGAAACACTCTTTGAGATGTAGCCTGGGGTGTTATCTGTATTACCTACAAGCATATGTAGCAGATACATTTCTATAAGTTGACCACATAGTTACAGAGTTCAGACCATCCGCAACAATGAGCAGGACTTGAGTTTTTGGATGATATATATACTTAATTCTGTGGATTGACTGATGTGATTTCTTTCTGGAGAATGAGCTACCTAGAACCAGAATCCTAGACTAGAAGAGTGAACTTTGTGAAATACTCTCTTTTCCAGAAATTGACTGCCTATGTTTTTGGATAACATCATTAACAATCCATGTAAAATAAATAGCAAAATTGTAGTGTACTGTATGGATACTTACGCTGTTCTGAGGGGAAATTTTTAATTTGATTTATAGTAATCTTTAAATTTTACCGAGATACATGTTCTAAGGTGAATAATGATTTTTGGTGGCATAAACAAAATACCAATCACGAGCTGGATTGAAAAGCTCTTCTGTTAAGCATCTTCTGTTTGATATTCTTGGAAGATCCTCTCTCTAAGAAACTGTAAGTGAAGAGTTCAGCTGATTTAAATTCTACTCCACCAAACACCAGTCTAAATAATTTGCACACCATTAAGATTCCTGAATGTCTTCATTTGTCTCACATCAAGCTGCCTTGGTTTTATGGTTTCTTTAAAACATAACATTCATAAAAATCTGAGACTTAAAAACTTTTTGTTTCCCGTGTCAATCAACATCAGGTAACTACACTGATATTTACTTCAAATCTGTTTTCGGATATTCAAAGTTAAATTTGTTCTTATAATAAATGTGACTCTGTATGAGATCAAGATAAGTGAGATGAAGAAATAAAAGATTTTGACCCCAAGGGAGATGTGGAGGATGAGAAGCCATCTCCTGCTTTACAAATAGAAAGAAAGGTCTTGAAAGAATATGATTGATCTTCGTCGTCCAAAGTGGTGTTGATGGTGTGTTCTGTAGAGAATAGTGCTTGCGAAATGATCAGAAGGTCAAAATGAGACTTTTAGCCCTTGTGACACAAGTTGATAGATGTTGTAGCCCCTGTTTCATAGTCAAATCTGGGTTTTCAAGACTTGCTGCTGCTTCCAAGGTCTATGAGAATTTTCATCCTATTCTGCTACTGTCTGCCAGTAAAAATGTGGCGGGCATCAGTCAGGATCTGATGGTTATACCCAATTTCAAGTTGTGTATTTTATGACTAGAAAACTCTTCTATGTCAGACTCTGATGCCTGTTATTTTCTTGTGACTTTTCCCTTCAAATACTTTATAGGAGATAATTCTGATATAGTCTAAGGATAGTGGAATCTATAGTCTCATTCCAGGTGTCAGTGACTCTTCCTAATGTTCAGACAAGGAAGCAACTGACACTAATCCAATCTTTCCCACGAACTATGTAGCTGTGATTGCTATGAGAAGCAAGACTGTCAATCGCTAAGGGAAAGAAGCATCGTTGCTTGGGTGGTCTGGGCATGATAACTGACCAGGTCTGTTCCTAAATGACTTCATGGAACAGAGGCCTCCCCACCCCACTTTCACCGCCCACCCCCCACCTTCCACTGATCTGCACTGAATATTTAATTTTCCTGTGTTATGCCACTAAAATTTGGGGGTTTTGGTTACAGACATTGGCCACACTTAACACAGTTGGTGAAAGTATAGAGCTACATGACTCTATAATGTAATAGGTCAATGTATCTTCATAGATTTTGTGATTATATATGAAGATACATTCTTAAGGGTAAATTTTTAAAAGATAAACGAGTAATTTTAGAAACTCAGATCCAATGGTGACATGATTTTAAAAGAGAAAAAAACATCATAGAATTCAATTTTTAAATTTCATTTGAAAGTATTTAATTTACATATATGTCTTTGGACACTGCTGATTAAATATTTCTGCCTTCTAAACTAGCCTAAGAGTTATTCTATTGAAAGTAAAGAATGAACAACACATTACATTTTTTTAATTCTTCAAAATGAAATTACCCATTTTACTTTTTCTGAGAGGAGAATTTTTATAAATAATCTTTTAAAATAAACTTAAACTTGGTCAAATTTCAAATCAGTAGCCCAATTAAAATTTGTCAGATTAAATTTTTAGAAAGTGTTATTTTACCTGAACTTCTCAATGAATTGACATAAACTAAAGAAATTTTCTTATTATAAAGTACATCCTATTGAATCCTTATGCAATTTATAAATGTCCTGATAATGTGTCTATGTATTTTACCACAACCCATCTTTTATTTTTTATTTTTATTTTTTTAAACTTTTATTTCTTTAAGTGTGTTTTTCCAAGACCCATCAGCTCCAAGTCAAGTAGTTGTTTCAATCTAATTGTGGAGGGCATGGCTCACAGGGGCCCATGTGGAGATGGAACCGGCAACCTTGTTGTTAAGAGCACCGCGCTCTAACCAACTGAGCTAACCGACCACCCCCCACAACCTATCTTTTAAAAAAGACTTCGAGAGATTTCTTCATCATCATTAAATGACTTGGGAAATGAAAAATGTTAGTGGTGGTGGTAAAATGGTTGTAGTTGTATATACATACCCTGAGCACTTTTTTGTGTGTGTTTGTGGGTCAGTGTCCTACAAAAGCGTAGTGGATACAGAATAAAATGCATTCATTAGGTCTAATTAGGATCAAATATTTATTATGCACCAGTTGCTGCACTAAATGTACTTCCTAGGATGGAAATTGTTTGTGGCTAATGTGCTGTAGCAACCCATAAAGTACTCACCATTGTGTTAACTGGTTCTGAGATGGGTTCCCTCCTTGTGGAATGTCTTTCATCTCATAGCTGCTTTATATATATTTGGCTGGGGTTTCCCCTAGTATTCTAAATGTGACATCTTAATGCATTTTTAAAGATCAAATATTATGAATAATAGACATGCAATATTTTCTTGTCTGATAAATATCCATTAATTGCCTCAAAAAGGGTACAGATTCTTCAGGATATACATTTTTCCGTGATTAAATGGGTCAGCATTCATTAGCAGTTTGGAAAGACAAATACAAAATGGGACCAGTAGCTGGGTTTAATTAAGTTGTCACCTCTTTTAATCTTTTTTTTAAGGCAATTTTCCACTCATTATATTTGAATTCTTTCTGAAAAGGACTGCAGTCAGCCTATCATTGCTTTCCATTGGCATGATTTGGACAGAAGTATTTTCAGTGTATCACAAAAGGGTGACAAAGCTGAATATATTCCTGTAAGAGTCTGTTGCAGTAGCTGTGTATAGAATTCTAACTGCAATAATACTTGTTGCTTCAATTCATGTTTAATAAATGCACAATGTTAACTTTGTCAACGATACAGTACTGTTTTGTAACTAAGTAATGCAGTTTATTTTAAGCGAGTGTTCTGTTTTCACCAGGATCCTCTAGGTTAGGTTTCTCAATCTTGGCACTATTAACATTTTGGGCCAGATAATTCTTTGTTGTGAGGGAAGGACTCTCCTACAGGGTGTCAGGTGTTTTAGCAACCCTGTCCTCCTCCCTCTAGATACCAGTTAGTGCTCCTCTGCACCCCCCCACCCCCAGTGTGACAATCACAATGGCTCCAGACTGTCAGACATCCCATCGCGACCTTAGATAATAAAACCACTGCCTTAGATAATAAAATATCCCTACATTTCAGTTCCCTGTGAAGGCGATTTTGCTTGTTGGTAGATACCGACTCTCGTAAAAACTTTTCTCCAAAGCATCTTGAACTTGTCCCAATTGTGCCTTTGTGCCTGTGCTAAGCTTCTCCTGGGGAATGTCGGGCACCTTTTCTTGGCTTCTTTTCTCTGTGTATTCCCTCTGCTCTCAGATGTCCCCTCCTCTTATATGCACATGTCCTATGGGGACACACACACACACACACACACACACACACACACTCTCTCTGCAGGGGTGTCTCACCACCTTCTGAGGACAGCTTGGACAGCTGCCCCTCCCAGTCCTGAATCTATTCTCCTTAAGCTTGGTTAGAGATTGACTAAGGAGGCCGATTTCCTGCCCATTTGCCACCTAATTTAGCAAAATGTCAAAAATGATCATCTCATTTTTTCCTCGGGCCTGTCTCATTTCAGTTTGTTTCAGTTCTCCTCATGCCTTGATTCTCAGCCCTAGCTCTGACATCCAGACTGTCTGTGCCACAAACATTCTGTTTTTAACTAGTTCATTCTAGCCAGCCCCCCTTACCGCCCCCCTGCCACGCCCCCTACCTCAATCTTAACAAGAAAGTTTACGGATTTCTCTCTTTTCTAAACTCATCTAGTAGTGAGAAATAATAGCAATTAATTTAAGTACCATGTTATATAACGATTCCTCCATGATTCGTGTGAGCCCTTAAAGTTTTCACGTGGTATTTTTTGTCTCCCCAAACAAGGCTATAAACTCTTTGAGACAGAAATCCTATTGTAAACTTTTTTCTTTAATCCTTGAAGTGCCTTATATGTAATGGGAATTTGATTGCTATTTGCTCGTGTGATTTGAATTTCAACACCACCTATAATCAGGAGAAGAGAGTGAAATAATATCAAAAGGAAACGAAGAGAAAGAAGTAAGTGTTCCTAAGTAGCTTGTAGTTTACCTCCAAGTTTCAAAATATAAGTGAAAGCCAAGAAACAAAATAAAGCGGCACAATTTCTTATCCAAATTCACTATCACTCTTGAATACTACTCACTACTCAAGCATTTTATTCTCAAATGTGCACTACTGGTCTGGAAATGTGGGTGAAAGTGGTCCTTGTTTGTTACTTTAGAATTAGCCCATTTATTTTCAATATGGAACAAAGTAACTATGCAAAGAATACACGGAGTCTACCTGTGAATGTCAATAAAGATCAAGTGTTGCGGGCTCCCCAGCAGCTACTGATCCACTCTGGAGCTTTCTTTCTGCTCCATGACTGGACCAGAACATGCTAAACAGCTTAGCTATTATGTTATGACAGGTAATAGGACCTTATTGAACTTGTGAGATTCCATGATGAGTTCAGGGGTGTAGATTCGGGACACAGGTGTGCTCTAAGTTCTTGATATTTTCTAATGGGAAAGAGACATTTCCCATTGCTGGAATGATAAGCAAATTTAAACCCACAGTTTGATGAAATTAAACAGGATTTTATAATATGTACATGTTTGACATGTAAATATAATAGTTTATACATAGGGAATAGCATCAGAAGCGTTGAATAACTTGCTCAAAGTCACTTGTCTAGTGAGTGGCAGGGCAGGGATACTATCCTGGCTACGTGTGACACTGCAGCACCTGCTTTGCCTGCTGCAACACAGGGCTTCTCTGTAATACCAGGGGTGACAAAAAATTGTGTACAAGTAGACACTTTGGTCAGCGTTGCTCAAGCAGTAGTTCGGCTTAATCAGAAGTGTCTGGATGCTGATAGTAACCACTTTGAGCACCTCTTTTTACAGAAGTAATTGCAGAAGTCAAATGTGACTTGTATTCATCTTTTGTTGTCGGTATATATTGAGTATTACAATTTTAATAGTTTTCCTTTCTCAAAATGTGTATACAGTTTTTTGGCACCCTCTGTATTGATGGGATCAGAGGGTGCTTTTTGCATGTATCCATAAATGTGGTCACATTTGAACAGTTTACTGCTTCTCCAATGAATACACTTAGCCACCAGCACCACCAGTATATGTAGACAGAAAATAAAGCCTTTGCACTCAGCTGGGGCAGCAGGCAAGCAACAATCCCCAAAGGGTAACTTCCAATTTTTTGTTTGTAAGAAGCTTACAGAGTATACACTTGACAGGCATGCATGCAGTTTCTTCTTTTGGTTGCATTAAGGGCTTTGGTCTCCATTTCTGTATTTGTTTTGCCTTCATGGGCAACTGAAAGTTTTCCATTAGACTCATAAACTCCTGGAAAACCTGTCTGTTCTGGCCCATTCTGCTTTGGCCTCCACAACATCTCCAAAATTATTCCTCATACATTAATGCATGCATCGAACTACTTTATCTTTACAATTTTCCCTCCATAAAATTCCACTGTTCTAAATATCCATATACTCTACAGTTACACAATTTAACACATTTGTCTCTGTAAATCTGAGCCAGAATGGCCAGGAATCAGACGTCCATGTGATTGATTCATTGGTATATAATCAGCTCTGGTATCTAATGCCATCAAGATTTCAGCTGAAAACTGTCCTTCCCTCCATCCCCCTCCTTTCTTAATAGAACACACAGGCTCTATCCCCTTCTTGCTCAAGGCTGACTTCTCCCTGAGATATCAAGAAGGCAGAAAGCTCAAAGTAATTAAATCTTCTCTGACAGTCTCTGCTGTTCCCAGAGGCAGTTCGGAGCAGGGGCCTGCAAGCTGCTCTTGGCAACAACATCAGGCCTTCTTGCCGCTGGCTGTGGCGCTGGGTTGGGGCAGGCAGTCCCAGTTCTCAGTGGTTTTGCGTTTGCACTTTACACTGCCTGTACCAATGCTGCTCTCCTCAGATGGCCTGCAGCAGCTTCTGCATGGCAGGAAGGTGGGTGGGCTCCCTCAGCACCATCTCTAGAAGTTATCAAATGGCAACATGGTTCCTGATCCCGACTGGTGGCTGGGAAATTCCATGGTTTCATCACAGATCAGTTTTTATTAAAAGAGTATAACTCAGAGTTCCCTAAATGGGCATTAAATAAAAACAAGCCATAAATGTAACAAGCAGAGCCACATTTCTCAACACCTTTTTGGTCACCGTCTGCATCATCTTAGTTTGGAGTTTTCTAGCATTCTTCAGGTTCTTTTCCAAGCATATTGTAGGTGGAGCCTCTCACCTGTGTAGGTGGAAAGATTCTTCATGCAGGAGAGCACAGGAGCTCATCCATAAATTAGTCTCCAGAAACAGGCCAGGGAAATCTTCTAGTTTGCCAACGGTAAAATGTAAACCAGCTCCCATAATAAGTCAGGTTTAGTTATAATTTTTCAGTATATTACTTGGATTACAAAAACAAAAACAAAAAACTGTTGAATAAGAAACTCACTAATAAAATCTAGTTGGATGGGAAAATTATTTTGAGGTTACCAAATCAACTTTCTTTATGCCTAAAATGTTAGTAGTGTCAAACTGTGGATACAAAATCCATAGTAAATCTTCTCTCCCCATCAGTGTTTAGCTGCCCGTGGGCACTCCCTTGATAGCCTGTGTTGACTATAGGGGTCACTTTGCTGCAGTGTGCAGGGAGCTGGTATAGTCCTGTGAGGGTTTCAGAGTTCTGCTCCCCACGTCACCTTATTTCATATTCCCAGAAGCAGATGTAAATATGGAAGGATAAGATTGATGTACACTAAACTCTGAAGGTATTTTCAAGAACAAGTTGCATAAATCAAAGCCAACATAATTAAAAAGAACTTCCCTGAAAGACTTAAGCTTTCTGGGGTGGCATACGAGGATGTAGGAGGTTCCTGAAAATGGAGCAGTCATTCCCAGAGACCCCACTTCATACACTCTGAGCCATACTTCACTGCACCTCATCAATGATGAGGCCAGGGTCACTTGTCTGGATGTTGGGTGGTTATATCCTAATTTCCTTGTTCCACAGTGTCACCTAGAGCAGGCCTCTCTACCTCAGAGTGAACCATGGCAGAACTCGAAAAATGTGCCTCAACTCACCACAGCTTAGACTACACCCGGGAGAAAGGCAAGGATCCCTGGTTCAGGAGGTGGCAAAGGGCCACATCTTTCATGACTCCGGGCAAAGAGCAGTGCATGCTGGGAGAGGACAAGGAGAAGCCATTGCCCTGATCACCTGCAGGCCTGAATCATCTGTCTGGGGCTGAGGTGGGGACCAGCAATGGTATAGACCTGGAACCTCTACCTGTCCTTGAGAGAGGACAGAGTGTCCCCTCTTCTATGATGCTCTTACCAAGAGACATCAGGCATTCCTGAGTACACTGCCCGTGAACTAGCACTTTCCATTCTTTCCAATCAGATCATGCAAGCATGTCTGAGCTCACATTCAGACATTTGCAACTGAAGTTGTGCATCACAGAAAGTTGTACCTCTTGCTTAATGCCTATCGGCTGCCACTCTTTCAAGGGACATCCTGGTTGCTGGGGGAAGAAAGTCTCACAAAGAGATATTTCCTTACAGGGCCTAACCCCACACAGGAATATTTTACTGGGCATTCCTAACACTATGTCAGTCCAGGATGAACTAAGCGTGTCGTAGTTTGTCCCTACCTGGAGCCACAGCCTCCATTCCTACTTAAGTAAGTCTAATCAGATAAAAGGCCATGTGGATCCACAGAAATCTATCACACTTCTGAAAAATAACCCTAAAAACATGCCTATGGTCACAACCCTAAAAACTTGCCTATGTCAGCAGAGGACTTTTCAGAAACAGCTAAATGTGTTTGAATCATGTCACTAGGGAACTGTCTTGTTATGAACTTTCGAAGCCACTTAAGTGTAGAGAAAACATTCTCTCCTATAAATCTTGCCTAAAGATGACCCTGATTGCTGCTTTCCCTCCTGTGCACCTGTCATTGTGTGATTCCTTCTATGATTTCTCTCTCTCTGCTGCCTTTTCCATAGTCTGCAGTGTAGAAAGATAATAATTGAAGTTTTGCTAATGAGTGCAGGGAGCAAAACTATTACCAGGAAGTCATATTTGTGACAGCTGGGGCTGCCCTACATCTCAAAAGAATGGCTTTGAAACCACCAGCATTCACATGGTCGTGGTGTAAGTATAGTTATAATAGCATCCAACCCCATGAAATTTTAAGAAGCAAAAGTGGGAGACAGAATAACAACAACAATTTAAAAATGAGGAGGAAAAGGAAAAGAATGAGGAGGAGGAGGAGGAGGAGGAGAAGGAGGAGGAGGAAGAAGAGTAATAATACGTTAACTCTTCAGTTTGCTTTATCAAACCACTCACTGGATATCTGAACCCTGTCTAACAGAATTTGTAGGATTGGGAGAGAGGCATGCAAAGTAGTTGAGTAGACTGTGAAGTGAAGAAACGAGTTCTAAACAATTGAGTGTGAAGACTGAAAGGATGCAATACATCAGTCATCACAGATCACATGTTGAACTCTCTGCCTTCATCCTCGGGAGTGAAGACAGTGTGGAATAAACAATTACAGGACACACAGCCTGGCTTGAGGCTATTTGACTGAGGGATTATTGGTCTTGTCTCCATCCTCCTAGGGAGAAAGTCGAGCAGTCTTTGCAAAATCAACAGTGTATCAGGCGTCTGGTGGGAATGCAGGAGAGAGTAAGCTACCACAGTCTAGATTTTCATGCTGTGCCGAAATGTAATGAGGTCAAAAGACTTATCAATTGCAGATTTCCTGGAAGCAGCATGCTGTAAAATGAGCTTGTCTTATTTGGATGCCACAAAGACTAATAATAAATGGAAATGATTGTAAAAATATGGTAACTTAAAAAGGCAGCATGTCTCATGAAGAGTAACGGTATAAAACCTCAATCTTCCCCATCGTCTGATCTTGCCATCTCAGGTTCAGATCAAGGGTGCTTTCGTAGCTGGCTGTAAATGAGATCCCTCCTAAGGAAACTGGAGCTGGTACCGACCATGCCCAAAGGGCTCAGAGCTCCTGGTGACACATGCCAGCGGTTGCACAGCTGTGTGGTGGTGTCCAGATGGGGTGTATATAGATAGGGATTTTATAAGTACTTGTTCTCAGCTGTGTAGTGCCACTTCAGATAGATAGCATACGTCAAGGATGAGAAAACACTCGGAATCTACTTCATACCAAATTCACGAATGATTTTAGCAAATACTCCTCTTTCTTGATTTCCTTATTTTTCTCTCTCTTTTACTATAGCAGGTAAATCTTTAGCTCCAATTTTTAAACCTTTGCTAAAAGTTTATTGTTATTGTAGTAATAGCTAACAGCTCCTGAGTATTTACTGTGTCAAAGGCAATAAGGTGAGTGGTTTAGGTGGATTATCTTAGTCAATCTTCAAAGTAAACTGCACTGGAATATAATAAACTCCACATGGACTCGTATCTGTTCTGGGTTCTTGTGGATTCCGGTTGCCTGGAGGGTAGTAGATACTCAATAAATATCTGCTGAAGGAATGAACAAATGTATGAGTGAGTGAAAGAGCAACGTATAAAGTGGGCACTGTTATTGTTCCCATCTTGCAATGTCCCAGATTAAGTGGCTGACCACTGGTGAGAACAAGATGCAAAGTCAGGCCATGTGTCCCACAGCCAGCATACAGGAGCTACCGTTATATAGGTCAGTTGGCTTGGTCTTGTTTTATTTTTATTCACCACTTGCTTTAGGAATTGAGTAGCCCTAAAATGCCAGCCGACAGGCTTGAAAGATAAGATTCTCAAGGGTTATTTGAACTCCACACCCAAACTCTTAGTGGGGCTGGCCCCTGAGAACTAGAAGTTGTTATCTTCAACACGAATGAGCGGAGAAAAGAAGCCAGTGGGGCAAGTTAAATCAGAAATAATGCAAGGGAACTGAGAGACCCATTTCAGAGAAAGACAAGTGGGGCAATTGGGAAGGGCCTCCAACCTTGGAAGGACTCGAGGCCGCAGCAAACTCCACCGGTTCTGAAATGTAGGAGGTAAGACAAGCGAACACAGGCAAGGACGGGGTCGAGTGGGAGGTGATGAGCGTCTAAAGAATCACCGCTAAGGTCAGGCATTAAAGTTTGCTCGTGTAAGCTGGCCAGTGTGTGGTTTGTAGCTGGGTCAGTGTACCTTCGGAGACCAGAAATAAAGCAGATAACGAAAACAAAAATGTATTTTCAGTTTGTATAGATTCTAATGCAATGTCCCTTCAGCCCACAATAGCAAGGCTGCGTATTACAGGTAAGAAGGGCAGGTCTCAGGCTTGCCATCTGCTTCTAAAGCAGTGATCACACTGGAGAAGCAAAAGGTATTTTTCATGCAATTCTCACTCTTATTCTCTCTGTCTTTTTCATTCTTGACTCCTCTTGTTCTCTTACATAATGTTAGAGGTTTCAAATGATGTTTCTCTTCAATGTTTTTATGTCATATGCATTCCTGTATTCACAGACAGTGTACAGACATAGGTCCTCATTTTGCAATTTTTCCTTAGGCTTTCTCTGCACATTTCCGGGCTCTGATTCTATGCCACAGGATCAGTAACAACAGTTACAGCTGGTCTGTGGTGCTTATTTTGCATTTTGGCTTTCCAGCATCACTCCATGCTGCAATGCAGACCCCGTGACCTTCAAGCCTTTATTTCATTAACTGCCAGCTTTCCTTAGGCCAAAGCTACAGATCATTCTTTTGTTGTAAATCAACTTTTCTTTGCAAAAGCAAAGAGGAAACCCCAAGCACCATAAAAAACTTGGCCTGCCCACTCCACAGTGATATTCCATAGGCTGAAGTTTCTGTGCCAGTTGACACCTGACAGGAGTGCATGTGTTTAGCTCTGCCATTTATGTAAATGAATCAGTGCCCTGACAGCGTGCGTCTGCTGCCAGCACAGGTGAAGCCCAAGTTAAATGTGTTGACAAGAGCATTTCTTTGCTCTGCTCCAGTCCTGTCGAAGCCACACACACGGCAGACTTGTATTTCTGTCAAGGGCTTCGGTTTTCCATCATCTATTTTTTATAGCACTGATACTAACCCAATTGCAGCAAATGAAGGGTATTATTTCTGGCTTGGGTGCATCACGATGCTGATTTGAAGGTCTTAGAAGGCAGGCTCCCTGTGCTGGGTTTCATCGTTTACCATGGAAGACTCCATTCAACAAAACGTAAGTGTTCTGAGATGCCTGACATTTCAAAATGTAAATGACTACTTCCCCATGCATGAGGGGGAAAGAACCGTGTGATAATAAGCTGGGAGAGGGATGGAAATTTTATTTGGCATGACTTGTGGCAGGATGACAGTGGGTTGAAGACAAGCACAACAATTTGCTACTTCCTCTGGGTTCTCAGTATGTCATTAATCACTGAGAGAATCATGGTTTATTCTGAAGCAACTTTGTGACATTTCAGAATCGTATTGTCATTGTGCTCTTTCTGAAACATTTGCGCGTCCTCATCTTCGTATGCTATCCAAATATAATAAGCTTGTGTTTTTAGATTTTAAACAGAGTGACAAAGATTGGCAAGTCAGAAAGTTTAGAAGGAAGCTTTCGTAAAGGACCTTAGCTCCATCACATACAGATCACACACACACAAACCTTTACACACTAACACACACACACAGATTTTAAAAATTAACCAGCTAACTAACAATAAAATTATAAATCAGCTTAGAATGCTTTTTGCTTAAAGTAGATTTACTTACAATGATTTGTGAAATATCAATAACTAAAACCATATAGTATTAAGATGCCTGATGTGAAGTTTTAAATCTATGGTGTACTTTACCAAGTGGTTAGTGGTTTTGTGAGAGCTAATGCTGTACAATTTATTTCTCTATGAATATTGATCACATTTTAGTTGTAGCGCTATTACTGCTTCTTCAAGCATGACATTGTTTTGTCCTATATTCTCGAGTCCAAGACCATTTATTAGCTTTTTGACTTTGTGAATGTAACTACCATGTTTAGCTGGTAAAAAGGAAAATACCGTACCAACTCCCTACAAATTGCTATTTTTCAGTGTTCCTATTTGTCTTGCTTTACCTAAAAGCAAGATCAGTAGGACACCAGGAATAGAAACAAGTCAGCTCAGGGCTGCATTATTCACTTTCTATTAAACTTGACAGCTAATTTGTACATTCACACTTTTTTAATGCTAGAGTTCTTGAAATCCTGACAGCTGAACCCTTCCAACTCCAGCTAAATATGCAAATAGAGAATGGAACCCAGAGGGTTCCCTGGCACTGGAATCATTTCCAAGGTATTCTTTTGGTCAAAGACAAATTAATTCTTGTTTAATGCTTTCTAGTAAAAGGGAACAGTGGGCAGTGAGGGCAGTGAGAAAAAAAGTAGAATTGAAAGTGTTATAAAATAAACTTGAACTTTCCACTGAAAGTCACAAAAGGAATTCAAAGACCAACTATTTAATCAAATTTAATTTAAAAAATCATATTAAGTAAGGATCCTTCCTTAGACCCACTGGTGGAATATTTCAGATGCTTTTTCTATATAAAGAGATGTTTAATCTGATAGCAAGTGGCATTTTTATACCCCAGAAAACTTATTTATTCTTAGAAAAGAAGAAATCCTGGACATGTGGCCAGATATGGGAACAAATATTTAAGGGGTAACATTTTTTTGGCATGAAATAGAAAGAAAAGAGGGTGTTTTTTTTCTGAAACTCTTGGCAATGCAGAAAGCTTAAAAATATTTCTAAACTTGCCCAGTTACAAAACTACACAGCATGCTTTGCTTTTTCTGGTCGGGAAGAAGGAAAAACCCTGGGCTGGAGCTGGCCTTCTGAGTCCCATCACTTCACGTCTCCTGACAGGGCTTAGTGAAATTAATGAAACTCCTGTTGAAATGCTCAGCTTGTCATCTATTCCACACACACAACAAATGAAACACATGGCATTCTAAGAAAGAATTTAAAGCAGCCAGTTTCTCAGAAAATATCTAAATGACCCTGGGAGGTTAACAGCACCATCATTTACATGAAAATTGCCTCAAATGTGAATAAGTGTCACCAAAGTATCTGTGTCTGCTACAAGCTGGACATAAACAAGCTGCCTTGATTACATCAGAAGTGTAGGCAGAAGACATGGTTGTGACAACCATGTTCTATTACTATTCCTTCTTAATTCTGAAGGTTCTCTCCAAGTTCTCTCCAAGTTCTCTCCAAATTCTGGAGGTTCTCTCCAAGTTTTCATCTCGTAGTGAATTTCCTAAAGTAATTCTCATTGAGAGCGTTAAGCAGCTAGTGAACTAGTTCTTCGAACTCGTGAGCCACTCATTGTGCTCATCTTGTCTCATATTTGGAGTCAACAAAGTGTGTTTCTACCTGCTGAGTAGAGCATGGAAAGCTTTGTTTATTGAAAGGAAACTTCGCTGTGTTATTACTTTTTTTTTTTAATTCTATCTTAGAACTCAATAGGAAGTCTAGGTCGACAGAACCTGATTTTTGTGGAGGTTTTGCTTTATCCACAGGAGAGTCCTTTCATTCCTCACACCTGCCCTCCCACCTATGGAAAATGTAAATCCTCATGCTAGCACCCTATCTTCTCCGATGCTGGGACCACACTTAAGCTTCCCACCCACACTTTAGAATCAGGACCTTGGAGTTGTCAGGGAACTTACAGACCACTTACTTTTTGAAAAGACAATGTTTTAAGTTTGTTTGTGTATGGTTTTTTTGTTTGTTTGTTTGTTTGTTTGTTTTTAAGGATAAAATTGCCCTCCTCTCTCTACCCCCCAACTTTTCAAAATAAAAAAATAAAAAATAATCTCATTTCTTTTGAATCGCACCTGTATTGTCAGCACAGTTTTCCCTACACAGTACAGCCATTCTGGGGCCTCCAGGTTCTAAAGGAGCAAAGTCTTGACAGTGATTGAGGAAAGAGGAGACCCAGCTCCCGATAATGCCATTGTCCTCATGCCCTGCCTCTCTCTCTTCCAGTCCTGCAGCAGCTACATCCGCAGTCAGGGCTGGACAGCTGCTGCTCTCCGGACCAAAGCGCTTTAAGCCCCAAACCTGAGACTTGAGAGCAGTGGAAAGTCTAAGTGTAAATGCCAAGTCTAAACAATCATTGGAAAATCAACCTCTCCTTCTATCATGCCCTGAAAAACAGTGAAAGAAACAGTGCTTTTAAAGCACTTAAATAAGTAATCACTGAAAAGGGAGAAACTGTGAGCAGTCTCGATGCCAGTGAATGTCTCCAGTTCTTACCTTGGTTACTGTTCTTCAGTAAAAGAGGGTAGAAGCTCAGATTAATAGATGTTGCTAAGAGCAACCCAGAAGTCTGACATTTTTATTGTGCCTCAGTCAACATGCTAACTTGGAGTTATGATGTTAGTGAGGGGTTCCCTGGGGGAATTATGCCATTAAGTGTGGTATTGTTAGGTAAAATGGGGCAGGCTTTCTTCTTGGGAAACCTTTCAGTTTACTTCAACATGGGCTACCCGTTCCTCATTCCAAGTCACTGCTGAGAGTGAGCTGTGAGTGGATGACTTGGTGTTTTTGCTCAGCAGCAGATGTGTGGGGAGTTGGTGGCAAACATGGATGAATGAATCTTGAGTGTAGTGTTGGAGTACCTTCGGGTTTGAGTGGGTTGTGTCAGGGTAGCCCTGGGCTGAAGGAAACGCCCGAGGCTGGTGTCCTTCACAGCACATGCCCTATACCCATGTTCACTTAGCGCACATTGGCTCCTTTTGGGAAAGGTGTTTTGTCTGAAGCTTCATTTTCAGACTGTTAAAGTATACAAAAGGAAACTAATGCTGTCATCAGTGACTGTCATCGGCTTCAAACAAACCTCCTGTCCTGTTTTCTCCTGAGTCTTGAGGTCTATACGGTCACCACCAGAATACCCAGTTTGTTCATGAACAGACTTTTACCTTTGTGGTCCCAGGGCACTCACAGACCAGGGATGACTTTTGTAGGGGAGGAAAAAATAATTTCCCCTCTGCCCTTCTGGGTTCTTAGCTGAGACCCCTGTAATAAAAGACTGATTAACAGGAGAAAAACAAACAAGTTTTTTTAACACGTGTACTTCACGTGTGCGTGGGAGATACCCAAGGAAAAATAAGTAAATCCCCAAGGTGGCTTAGAATTTAAACTTAAATACCACCTTCACAGGAAAGATGTCAGCCTCTTAGGGGAGAGGACATGATTTTTAGGAAAGATGAATGGGCCCTTAGAAGAGCTAATGGGAGGTATGATGGTCTGTGACAAAGTACGTCTGGGTTTGGTGTCGACATCTAGCCCCCTCTCCTGTGACAAGCGTTTCACCTGATTGATGAAACTCCTGGGAGGGGATTTATGACAATTGAATTCCTCTTGGAGGATCTGTCTTTAGTCAGATAAGAGGAGTTCAGAGAAAGCCTCTCCCTGCATTGCTGTTTTTCAAAGTGCCTACAGCTCAAAATAATCAATATATACTTAAGTGGCATATATTTTGTGGTGGTATATTCTGCTACCCTTCACTTTTAAGCAAGGACATCGATTTGCTATTTCTTTTAATCTTATGATTGCCTTAGGTGCAAAGCATAATTTTTTGTTTGTTTGTTTGTTTTGGCACAAGCCCAGACTTGCACTCTAACACCTGCATGAAGGTCAGTAGTTAGTGATTTTTAAGGATGGCACAACTACAAAATTTACTGCAATTGCTTCTTCATTGACTCAGTATCCAAACACTCAAGAAGCCATGATGAGCGAACTATTTGGAATTATAATGGCGGGGCACTTTTAATGCAGCCGTAGCAGAGTGTGTCTGAGCACTCATTCATTCCAGGGCCAGGCTGCCTGACCCTGCTTCATTACTTAGATCTGGTGAACCTGGTACCTGTCAACGGACCCACCTTGTGTTATCGAGATGATTACCTGAGTTAATATAAAAGCTTAGAAAAGAGCTTGACGTACAGTAAGCGTGGTAAATGTTGGCTGCAATAAATATTACAATTGTGTTGCTGGGAACTTGGTAACATTAAAAATTAAATTCTAAACATTTCTATGAGATAGTTTAATTGCAACTGTTAAATCTAAAAATCATCAAAACATATGCACGGAATTTTAGTTATCTGTACGTAAATATTTTTTTGATCCAGCATAGACACAGGGCACAAAAGCGTGTGCGTGCGCGTACACACACACACACACACACACACACACACACACACCACAGAGGAATACACTCCAGGAATGGCAATTTAACTAAAGTTTAACATAGAAGCAGGTGCACTTTTTATTTTTTTATTTTTAGTGAGATTTTCATCAGGTATTATTTATAACACAGGTAGTTGAAACAGAATGAAGTCTTGGAGGGATTCTTTGTGAATGTATGTGTGCAGTTTGCCTTTTTCTCCTTGTTGGTAGAATAGTTTCATTTAGGACACAAGCTCCCTTCCCAAATTTGCAGATATCTGCAAACAGTATTCTGCCCAGAAGGGAAAAAATAGCTTACTGTGATTCATTTGAAGCAACTCTCCTAGGATGTCAAAAGACAGCATTTATTGCTATTAGAGGATTGATTTATCTGTAGGAACACATATTGCTTCTCACCATAAAATCAGGGCCATCCCTTGAAATAGATTGACTGGGCAACTGCCTCATAAAAGGATGTGAGGACACCTGACAACTTCCCACAATCCCCAAAGTAGGCCCCCACAGCCCGTGACCCTCACTTCCTAACTGGTCTTAAATTCCTGCAGGAGGGTTTGGGGGACAGACATCTGTGTTTAGAAAAAAAAAATGACTTCTTAAAATATGTTATAATTTACCTGAGAGATAAATTCAACTTATGTTAGCACATTTTCAAGTCTTAAGTAGTCAGATAATCTACTTCACCCCCTTAGTCACCCTGAAAGGTGACTTTCAATTAGCGAAAAGATTCTGGGCAACAAAGATTCAAGTTGCAGAGAAAGAAAGGATCAAGAGCTGGTGTAAATATTAAGAAAAGATTCTTTGAGAAAGGGGACATAAGGGCCTCCTTACATAATGAATTGGCTTTGGTTAGAGAGAAGGGGAGAACTCGCCAACAGAGCCAACTTCATCAGGCAGGAAATGGGTTTGCTCCCTCCTCTTCTATTCTGCTTCGTGCAGATATGGGAAAGACTAGAAAAGCACAAAGAAGATGGTAATGGCAGGTATGAACGCTGAGATCTCTGCTGTACAGCATGCTTACATGCTATTAAATGCTACTCAGTGGTCATAAAGCTTTGTGGGAGAACATTTGTTTAAAATAAAGGGGCAAGGAAAGTGGAAATGAATCAACAAAATGGCTGCCCAAGTCACCCTCACCTAAGACAAACTCCGATTTACCTTTTTCCATATAATTATAGTGACTAATTGTGGTATGTAACAAACTAAAAAGAATAACAAGTATATGCATAGTTTCCTTTTCATAGTTTTTTTCCTGAGAATTAGGTATCAAACCTTGTAAAGAAAAAGTATATATGAGGTCTGACAGTTAAGGTCGCGAACTTTGTTGCAACGATGTTGCTAAACTTTTTTGATATCAGAAGGATTATTCATTATGAATTTGTACCAACTAGAGAAATAGTTAACTAAGTTTACTCTTTGGAAGTGCTGAAAAGGCTGCGTGAAAAAGTTAGACGACCTGAACCTTTCGCCCACAATTCATGGCTCTTAAGTCATGCCAAGGCACCAACTCACATGGCACTGTCTGTGAGGGAGTTTTTAGCCAGTAAATAAATAACTGTATTGGAACACCCTCCCTACTCACCTGATCTGGCCCCCAATGACTTCTTTCTTTACCCGAAGATAAAGGAAATATTGAAAGGAGGACATTTTGATGACACTCAGGACATCAAGTATAATATTTGATCAAGTGTAATACTGATGGCCATTCCAGAAAAAGAGTTCCAAAATTGCTTTAAAGGGTGGAGTAGGCACTGACATGGGTGCACAGCTTCCCAAGGGGAGTACTTCGAAGGTGACCGTAGTGATATTCAGCAATGAGGTACGTAGCACTTTTTCTAGGGTGAGTTCGCAAACTTAATTGTCAGACCTCGTATATAGTGATAAAGTTAAGTTTTCCTCAGTTTGATTTCACTGCTATTTTGGTTGTTTGGAAACTGTGGGGCAGATCCCACCCACCTATTTATTGTAACATTTCTTTTCTAGAGCCAGACTAGGACAGACTCATATACCATTCTGATCTGGGTGCATTTCTTCAGAAGGTACGCTGTCCTCATGGGGAACCACGACTGCCTGGGCTTGGGGTTGACAAGGCCAGGAGGAAATCCATGCATGTATTTTAACAAAAAGATCTCTCAGTGAGGTTAAGGAAATAAAATGATGGGCAGCAAAGAATATGAGAGTACTCTGACCCCTCCTGGACATTCATTCCCATTACGTTCCCAGCAGAATTTCTGTTTTGAGATTCTGCATGGACACCCTTGATTTAAGCAGACTGAAAGGAGGCCAGTGGGGAAATCAGAGGAAGCAGGGGAGGCAAAAGCGATACCAAGACAATGCGGTTTGCTTCTTACATAGTGATTGTTTTGGAATTCTTTACTCTGCAATATTTCACAATGGAATACTTTGCTGGGGAACACTGTGAGGAAACTATAACTGAGCCCCACTCTTGCCCTAAAACTCCTTCCTTTTTGCTGCTCAGTCACAGCCATTCACATTAGTCCCTGCTTGTTATAGCGATGCCTCTTGCTCATGGACGCCCGACAGGGTCACAGAGACTGCTTTTATTACCACACACACACCTGATAGGAGGATGTCTAAGCCCCTCCGAACCACCTATGCTGAATTTTCCCTGGCTTTCCACCTGGCTCTACTGGGCCCCTGTGGTGGATGGGACAGTGAGGCGCACCTTCTGGAAGTCACTGCCTACTGCTTTAGTCGGATTGTTTCACCTGCTGACTCCCAGGCAGAATTCTTGGCTCTCTCTCTTCCTGAAATCACCCTGGTCAAATATTATCTAGATTTTATTCCACCGTATGTTGTTCATCTAATCATTATGGAAGAAGCTACTGGAATCTACCCCCCCCCCCACAAGCAAATTTCCTTAGATCCTTTATCCTTTCACGACAAATTGTTTAAATCTCAGATTGCAAAAGAAGAGAAGCTTAGAGGATATATGTACATCACTTTATTCATTTCTTAGGGCTGCCCTAACAAAGTGCAACCAACCAGGTAGCTTCCAACAAAAGAAATACATCATCTCACAGTTCTGAAGTCTCGAAGTTTGAAATCAAGATACCAGCAGGGCCATGCTTCCTCCCTAGCTTCTGGAGACAGCTAGAAATCCTTGGCTTGTGGCAGCATCACCCCAATCTCCACTTCCATTGTCACTAGGTGTTCCCTCTCCTTGTGTTTTTGTCTCCAAATTTCTCTCTCCTTGTAAGGACACCAGTCATTGGAGTGACCGCCCATTCTAATCCAATATCACCTCATCTTAATTTGAGTATATATCATAAGCAAATATATATAACAGATATATATAGAGAGAAATAGATAGATGATAGATAGATAGATAGACAGACAGACAGACAGACAGACAGACAGACAGACAGATAGATAGATAGATAGATAACTATATATAACAAAGTGTGTATCAGAAGCTTGGAGCACACACTTCAATCCCCAGACTCAGCACTCACCCCCCTCCCACATCCACAGAATGGACACCATGGAGGGCCGTGACTTACTGTCTCCCTTTTAGGACGGGTCCGAGTGGCCCAGGCTATTTCTGAGTGAGGCCAGAGTGTAGAGGACTAAGCACCCCGCACTATCACCCAGGTACGTTCGTTTCCCTGAGAAATCATGAACTACTAAAGCCCTGGAGAGTATCCATATGAATTTAAGCCTGCCACTTACTTTTTCTTACATACTATGATCATCCTTGTAATAGATTATTCTTTTTTGACATCTTTTCTGTCACACTTTGGGGCCCTTCCTATCCACGCACAACATTAAGATTATCTTCTAAAGTCACAAGTTCTTCTAAAGCCTGATATGTCCCCTTGATTGTTCTGACTTCAGAGAGCTGCAGAATGCCCTGGAGTTACTTATTCCCATGTAAACAATTTGTAAGATCACGAATCTCCATTGAACTTTCCGTTTCCTACTGATATATTACTTTTAAACGGAAAATTTTGTCTTCCTTCAGGATTTATATGTACATTTTTTTAAAGAAAAGGGATCATATATCAGGGTACAGTTATCAGATTGTATAATTCATTGTCTACAATCTATAATAATAAGCTATATGATACTCTTAGTCCTCCATCTGCCCTGATTTGATTGGATATCTAGAAAAAGACAGGGACAAAAGCAGAATGAGAGGGAGGGAGGAAGGAAGGGGAAAGAGAGAGAGAGAGAGAGAGATCACTTTCTAAAAGTCAGTACTTGGTCCTTACATCATATTTTGTGTGAGGACAGAGAATCCTACTGAAAAAGTAAATACCAAGAGGCTTAGTTAGGTATGACAGTGCAAAAACATTTTATAAATATTTTGATAAGTAGACACAAGAGAAAGTGATTTGTGAGGTGGTTATTTTGCATTAGGCTATGTTCAAAGCCAATTGAAATTCTTCATTTTCATTAACCATTTAACTGTGTTCTGTTTGAAGGAATGTTCTATTTTAAGCTCCTCCCATAGAGGAAGGTAGTCTCTGTATTTGAATCTGTCCAGATGAGCCTGTACTGAAGTAAATTCTATGTGTCATAGATGTAGGAAAGAATTTAAGTTAACCACCAGGACTGAGTCTTTAAAAAAAGCCATTGAAATAGTATGGATATGTGACTATGAGAAAAAGATGTAAAATAGTGAGTGGCGTGTGAGTCATTTGTTCCCTAATAGAAGAAAACCACCTGTTTAGTAGTTTTCATAGGAAAAGTACTCAGTAAGCAGGTAACATGGATTTTTTTAAAAAAATATATCCGTAAAACATTTTATCAGTAACAACAGAATTTGGGTAGGACACTGACCTGCTGCGAAGTCAAGATAAAGCCCCTGCCTGGTGTCACAAGGGATGATACCTGTTCACCTGTTTCTGGAGGCCGGTCAAGTGCCTGGGGCTCAGCTCTAAAGGTGAGGCTACATTCAAAGCATGAATCAGCACAAGTCCCATGACTTCCAGGCAGGGCCCTGAGCTGAGACAGCCCAGGGCAAACTGATTGCTGCAACTTGGGCCTCCTCCCTTCATAGAGGAATCTCTGACCTTTGTTGAGGAACTAAAAAGAGACCAAGGCCAGGACTTCTTGTCAAAAATGCTTAGTCATCAGTGTTCTATTAGAATTCATGGAATGCATATGTTGCCTTTATTTTTGAAGATTCATAAGTGCTGAAACATGACTTAGTAAAGTGTCTTGGTTGTACTGACAGTGTCCCTATGAGTGGGAGAAGCCATGTTTCACAAAAAAAGAAAAGGAGGTGACTCATGATGAAATGAACATTTGGGGATAGTTTTCCGGTGTGTGTGTGTGTGTGTGTGTGTGTGTGTGTGTGTGTGTGTGTTTAATTCATGGTGACCTTTTTTAAAAATTACGCTGTCTGTATTGATTTTCATCTGGTATTTTCATTTCATTGTTTTGAGAATATATTTCTCATATCATTAAGTATTCTTCAAGAACGTAAATTCATTAGCTGCACAGGGAATTATACAGTAAATAAGTAAATTACAACATACCCCAATGATAGATACTAAAATTATTCATCTCCTAACATGAAAGGAGCCAGAAATTCTTCTGCAATGAATTTTGTGTTTTTCTCATTCCCTTAAAAAAAGTTATGTAAGTTATACCGTATATGAAATGTCATGGGTTGTTTTTTTTTTCTACAAAGTAGATCGTAATAATTCTAAAATTGGGCAGAACCATCTGGAATGTGAGTCATTAGACTAAGTAAGAAGAAAAAGAGAAAAAGTAAAAAAGTGCCTTCCCAGGAAACTGAAAGTCTGCATTTTTCCTTGTATTCACAGGCTGGGAACTGGGGATCTGAGCAAACATTAGATTGCATGGCTTTTTAGAACTAACTGACGCTGAGTATTGGTAATTCACATGCCTCCAGAACTGCTGCCATCAATTAACTGGATGGTGAGGAATGTTCTTCCCGAATTAGTTTAACATAAGAACGAGGTGGACAGAGAAGGAAGTAAGCATCTAGTGTTGCTCTTACTTACTCAGAAAATGAAAATTCAGAAGAAAATCCTATTTATAGGCCCTTAGAGAGGAGTCCTCTGAAACAGTGGAGACTTGCTCCACTGGCCCAGAGAGAGATGGATAGAATGTCAGTGAACATCTAGATTCCCTTTATTTTTCAAGTTTGCGGACTTAAAGGTTTTCAGCAGCTTTATCCTGAACAAGAGTTTCACTTGTTAATACCAGTAAAACTTACACTTTGCCACATAAGAAAATAAAGGAGAGTGGGAAATAATCCGTTTCTATGAGTCAGAGATATGGCTTTCCTGTGATAAGATAACAATTACCAGTCACAGAATTCTTATCATATGTTCTTCCCTGTGATAAAACACTTTACATGTATTATTTAATTCTCATACAACCAGTGGTAAACAGATATCATCATTCTATTCTACAGCTGAGGAGGGAAAGATTGGAGGGCTGACTTCATTCATTCTTCTACTCACTCCTTCAAGAAAACATGTATTTGACTCCCAGTGTGTGGCCAGCTGGTGTGAGTGCTGGACATACAGTTGGGAGCGGGGCCATCGTCTCTGCCTCCTCCTGGAGCAGAGAGGACTCACAGCTGGGATTGCCTCTGTCTGCCTGTCTCCAAATCTCAAACTCTAACAGTGCAACTTAATGAGAAACCTGTGAGATTTCACAGGAGATCAGTAAATAGTATTGCATCTTCATTTATTTTCTTCCTGATTTGAGAATCACCCTGATTAACTTTACAATTAGGAATTAAAACAGTAAGTGCTATTGTGCATCATTTTGTGATGACTCAGTGAATGCAGGAGGCATTCGGTTAACCAAATGTAGAAATAAGGCCCTGTGCTTTCGCTACTTCACCAAAAAGAGTCTGTTGACCACAAAGACAAGAATGCTTACAGGGTAGGGTAGAGGCAGTGAAAGATGTAATCACCAGTATTTATCTAGAATATAAGATTCATCACAATTACCAGTTAGAATGGAAAAGATCTTAGCAAAATATTTGTAAGTGATCCCCATATATGAATACCATTTTGGGGGGAAGCCAAAGGCCTTTATCAACCAATAGCCAGATGAAAACATTTGCCGAGGTAAGAGATGGTAGAACCAGAGCTTGAAAGCGTTGATTTGTGACCACATTCTTTCCACTATACCACATAGTAGGCATTTTTAGGGAACACAATCCCTGACATTATATTACATCTTCTGTTCTCCATAATAAAAGAGAGAACCTTAACTGAGTCCCATCTTTGGACTAGCTGGATAGGCCCACAGACCCTGAAAGGAAGCACTTTGTTTTTGGAATAAAAATATTTTTTTGAACATTCTAATAATGTCCACAAAAGTTATTCTCCATAGGTTTACTAAAACTCAAATTAATTGTAAGAAATTGACCACATATATTTCGTGTTTTTGTGTTTGTTGTGGTTGTTGTTGTTGTTGTTGTTGTTTAATATCAGACCCCCTAATCAAAGATTATACCACCAGGATGGGTTTAATCGTAATTCAGTCATATTGCCATGAAAGTTAGTCATCAAAGAAAGCATAAAACCTGAATGGAGCAGATTCAAAGACAAACATTAACCAGTAATTCAGAACAGTGATTGAGGTGGTTTTATTTGTGTTTAATTATTTTTCCTGAACAAGCTTTTTCTTCTTGCTTTATCTGAAGTGTGTATCAAAACTGGTTTTATCAAAATAAGCCTAATCATGAGAGATCGTTTAGAAATCGAGTTTTATCGTTACCTAATGGTTTAATAACTTTGATATATGAGGCTTGTGTTCCAGTGAGCACATTTATTTAAGGGAGCTTATGGAAAGAAATGAATCTCTGTAAACTTTTCCTTCTTAATGTAGGTATGATCTGATAAAAGGCTTAATTGGGTAATCTATTAGCATAATTGTTAATTTTTCAGTAATACTAAAAAAGTCAAAAGCATTGAAATAAACAAATAAGATCAGCTTATTAAAAATGCCTTCTATGAGAGTATACTAAAGAGGCAACTACTGAATTTATTAAAATCCTCCTAACTTTTTCTTTATATAAGTATTATTACTTTGATAGTTAGCCATTAATACAATATGTTGACTCTGAAACCTATTTAGTTAGTTGTAATTGTGATCACATAAGTAATAGGATCATTAAAGCAAACTCTGGACATTTAAAAATCTGTCCTCTTTTCAGAGGGGAAGAGAATTTGCTGTAATGAAGCTATTTCTATCACATCAGTGTGGATTGAAATGACTGACTCATTTAGTAACCATGGAGATAATGCCAAGGAGAATGAAGAGAGGAACATGTGTGTTACTTCCAGATGTCTGTGTGGACACATCTGTGCAGGGATCCAAATCTGTTGGAAGCATACTTAATGTCTCAAAAAACCAAACTCACTTGGTTTTGCTTTCCCTTTATGCTTTTGTTGATTCTCTACAACAGCCTCAAGTAAATGTGAAACAAGGGAACCCAATACTTCACTCACAGGACCCTACGTTCTTTCCAGAAATGTGTCTCATATTTAAAGATGCATGTCCGAATGTGCTAAAAACAGACCCTCCTCCCAGACACATTTCTACTACTTCTATTTCTGAAATCCCTGGTCAATGTCCAGGCTCCCATACTATATTTATCTTTATATTTGTGTCTCTATGTTTCTGGCCTCCGTTTTTATAAGTTTCTAATATATTAGTACATATATAATTATAGGGAAAACAGTACAAGAAAAGGAAAGACCATCAAGAAAATAAGCAACCAATCTCTTTATTCACTCAAGCTAAGTCTAATTAAGTTTAACACACACACACACACACACACACACACACACACACACACACACATATATTTGATTTTTTTAGTGATTTCCGAAACTATCATCTGTTTGGCTTAAGTAGCACAGAGCTCCTATCAAGAAACTTTGTTAGATAAGTATCTTTGGGATAGGTCTTTTATAAAATGACTCATGGAAACTTCAGGTATTTTTCTATTTAAAGTCAAATTCTATTATACTAATCTGTTCTGGTGATATTCAGCAAGTATTTACTGAAAGCCTATGACGTACAAGGCACAATGAAGAGTACGAAAGTGAATAAAGTACGGTCCCTGCCCTCAAGAAAATATAAACACAAATAACAAAATGAACAAGAAGAAGTGGCGCAGATGAGGAACTATAGTAGTTTACATGAGAGTGAGCAATTTATGCTGTTTACATAGGGGGCTACTTTGATGTTGACCTCTAAGAATGGGTGTGATTTTAAGAGTAACTGGGAGTAATCCCAATGGAAGAAACATATCACAGGAGATGTGACTCGAAATCCTATCTGCCTCGCCACACCAGTCATATGCCCCTGGAAGATAGGGACTCGCTTTGATGATCTTGGCACCTTACCTAAGACCCAGAACAGTGTCTGACACATGGTAGGCGTCCAGTTAAAAATGTCCTGGTTACACTCAAAAGAAGACTGAAACCTAAAATGTACAAAAAAAGGAGCAGCAAAAAGTCCAGCATAACTAAAGGACAGAATATGAAAAGGGGGGACTAGATGATAACATCTTGAAAATTAGGTTGGGAACGTATTGTGCTGGGCTTGATTTGAAATTTATTCATAGATTATGTGAAATCACTGATCCTTTTCAAAATATTAACCTTGCAACAACTGCACCGTGGAATCAAAAGAGAGAGATTGGTGGGGAGGACTAGAGACAGGAAAACCAATCAAAAGACGATTATGATCATTTATTTGCTAAAATGAAAGTAAAATGGCAGACAATGAGCCTGAGGTTAGTAGCAATAGCTGCAAGTACTGTGTGAACAACAGCAGAAACAATGATAAAGGCTACAAAGAGCTAATGTTTAATGATCAATGCTGTGTCTAAGAACAAAGAAAATTTCAATTAATTACCTCTTGGGACTCTTACCACAAGTTGTAATTCACAAGTTTATAGGTGAGGGAATTGAGATTTGGAGAAATTAAGTAACTTCCTCCAGGAATCTCTGCTAGAAGCTATGTGAGGAGGCTATGTGAGATTTTCTTTGATCCTTTGGAGCAGAATTCCATGTGGTAGGGGCCAGAAACCTACATTTAGAAGCGCTGTCAAATGCAGATTCTCCTTTGAATACATACGATTAGCTAGAATATTCAGCACCGGTGGCAATAATTCCAAACTAGACCCTCTGGAGCACAGTGCTTTTTGTAGGATAATTCCCACTCTTGTAACTACTGGTATTGCAGGCTCTGATGGTTTGTAGTTGTTGACCTACCAAACGCTGAAGTTCATTGTAAATATTAACAAAAATCCTCGAAAATAGATGTCTAAATCTTTTTATGGAACCTAGTCAAAGATTGACTATAATTGCTTTTTAAAAAAAAGCTCTCCATTAAAATATAAACTGGCAACAATCTTGTATGTAATTCATTTCTTAAAAACATATCGAGCATCTAAGATGTACAAGGTACTAAACTAGATGCAATGAGAGATAAATCTGAAAAAGAAATTAGCTTTGAGCTCACATATGTTATAGTGAGAGAAACAGACAGACACGAAGGAAATAATTATTCTAGAATTATTGTTCAAGGAAAGTATTTTGAGAACACAGAAAGAGTAATTACAGTCAATACACTGGACATGTAAACAAGCTAATTTTAGAGTCTCTTTCCGTGTTCAAGGCTGTGAGGAATACATGCATGATTTCAGAGACTATTATTGACTAGGGGAAAACAAATTACATGTTACAGGATTTGAACAGATGATGAGCATTTTTAAAAAATGCAGAAAGAAAGAGTAATTCATTCAGGGGGAGGAAGCCTTGAAAGGAGAGTGAGATTTGGGAGAAAAAGGTTAAGGAAATTCTATATCCAGATTGGGAAAACAGCATGGATATACGTCCATGGTGGATTTCAGGAAGAGCAGACAGACGTGGCTGAAGTGAGGGATGTGGCAGAAGACGAGACTAAAGAAGGAAAATGGAGTCAGATCAGGGGATTGCCTTGAGGTCATATTATACTGTTAGAAGTTTGACTTCTCAGATAACAGAGAGTCCCCAGAAGTTTTGCAGAGATAATTGGGCTAGGTTTTAGTAAGAGCCCTCTGGTAGCAATATAAATAGCTATGACAAAAGGTAGGAAAGTAAAGTTAGGGATACCTATTTCAGATCTGAAAGACCAACTGAATCTGATCACAGGATGGCACATTAGGAAACTGGTAGAGAGGTCAATTCTGCAAATATACCAGAAAATAATTGTTCTTGAAGGATAACTAGCTCCTCCTGGTAATTGTGAAGACCATTAACCAGCTGCTTATTCTTTACTCCTTTTTCAGTCTCGATGCATGAACACTATTCAATAAAAACACACAAAATTTGTCCCAGCACAGCTTAAGATCAAATTTATGGTGTCTTTTTTCCCTAAAACACCCAAGCATCCTCAAAAAAGCCAAAAGAGGCTCTATGTAAGTTAAGAAACCCAAGATCATTTTAATACTAAACACTTTGGGTTGGTAACTCTACTGGGAAGCTGAAACAATGAAAGACTGACTTATACCCTCAGAACTGCTTCCTGATGTCCAATTTTAAAGAAAATGGTGTACGGAAGAGAGGAGTAAAATCACTTAGAGTATCAGGTGCTAAAAACTAGTTGCTAAAAGCCCTGAAAACTGTCACTTCTTAGGTATCTTTGTGTACATGACATATCGAGAAAAGTTTAATGTAAGTACAGTAAAGTGAAAACATGTGGCTGCAATGCTGCTGGAGCCTATAGATTAATATGCTGCAGGCGCTCTCTCCTCATTCCTTATGGACCGAAGACCTTGACATTCACTGAAGCAAGGGCAATATTCTGCTCTGAGTCTATGAATTCTGCTGTTTCTTCCTTGACTCTACAGAGGTAACCGAACTAGAAAGATGCACGCTTAAAAACGAAGCATTATAAAACTTCAGAAGCTATCATAGTTCCAGTGTGGATAAGATACACTCCCCACCTGGAGCCGCCGTATTCTGTATGCCTTAACAAACATCAGAAATTATTCCAAGGCAATGAATAGAACAATTATGGAGTAGTTTTTGAAGCAAATCAGCATCTCTGCTTTTCCTGGGTATCGAGCACACTTTGCATTGGTGTATTGGATCTTTTTTTTTTCTTTTTTTCCCTACTGGATTCCCTTAAAGCCTCATACATCTTTTCTGATGATCCTCGTAGAAATTCATTGCTCTGTTAATATATGTTGCTTAGGCTTAAGCTTATTAAAACATACTCTGTTCTACGTGATCCATAATTCAAATTAAATTGGTACTTACTTTCCAAAAACATAAGATTGTTTTCAAAGTTCTTAAGGGAGATGGATCAAAAGTCCTTTTCTCTGTGTTTCCAGTCAAATGGCTGCTATGCTACAGCAAGAAGGCATCTGTGTTATTTCAGGTGCTTACCTTTATGCCCAAGTTGTGCCCAAAGTACAGTTTACCTTTAAGTGGCTCTGGCATGGATTAATTTCTCAGATGTTTTCCTTCTTTCCCCTTTGATGATGTGAATTCAGCTCTGGTCCACTTCAGCTGTTAAACAAAATAAAATTATACTGAATCTTAGAAAACTGGTTATTTTCCTGGCACTTTAGGTGCCTATTTTGGGTATAGTTTTGGGTAACATTAGCAGAGGTTAAGAAAAACTCAGGTGCTTCTGGTAAAGAGACACTTAATATCAATAGTATAATCAAGGTTTCAGCCTTAATTAAAGGAAAAAGGAAACAAAGCTCTTAAACTGAACATAGGGATGAAGGAAAAGTTCACTGGTCTCTTCAAGTCCCATTCTTTCAACAGCTTTCTCAAAATTCTGTCCCCGAATAACTAATGATCTATTCCTAATTCTTTTTACCACAAATCAGATGCCAGAAACAGATTCAATGTAGAGTACCATTCTACAAAGCCTGAAGTGATATTTGGGATTTTCAACACCTCTAAAAATATCTAAAAAGGCAACAGAGCTGTTTTCATGTTAAACTAGATTTTAAAAATTACAGAAACAGCTTTCCAAATAATGCCACTTTCTAATTAAATACCTACATGAATAATAACAATTTAAAGTAAATATAAATGCTCATAGCTCATTAGGATTGAAGAATCATTTTAAGATCCAAAGAATTAGGAACCTCCTATCTTATTAGAATTTCATGGATATTTTTCACTTTTTAAAAAAATGACTCAGGAAGTACCACATACATACATACACCATTCTCCAGATAAGTAAATAAAGCTTATGTATGATCATAGCCTGTTTTATCCCCCTTTCTGGGCCCAATGACAAAACATGATCTTTTCATTTACAGTTTGTGGATTATTCTGAAGTGTGGTTTCTTCTAACATCTCTTATAGAACTCACAGCCCAGGTATCAGTGGCATTCATTTATATAATGACTTAGGGTTTACATTATTGTTTTGGCTATAATCTAAAGAACTCATTTTTCTCCCTTACTACATTTTGCTACACATTGAGAAGGTTGTTTTGGAGAAAAATTATAATCTCACTCGATAGCTTTCTCTAAATTATTTGGAAGTTGAGCAGCACAGGCCTAATTATAAGGAACAAACGTCTTTAATTTCTAAGAGGAAGACCTCAGTACTCTGGATCAGTGCCCTTCCTCAAGTGATTGAGTTTCCTAAAACAGCTCTTGCTTTCCTCTTTTTCCCATTTGCATGTTAAAACAGAAACCATTTTACTGTGCAGAAAGTTCTAGGTATTTTCTTCTTCCACTTTACAGTAAAATATTTGGCTTCTCTGAAACTGTGGTCAAGGGTTCATCTTCTGATTACACCCAAAAAATTATCCTTTCTCCATAGCGTTTGGCTCCCAACCACATTTGCATTTCACATCTGGGTCAAAATTATAATTGAATGCAACAAAGCAGGGAAGGGCAGGATATTCACAGACAGCTCCAGAAAGGTTGCTTACAGGAGCTTCAAAAAGCCCACTGCTACCTGTTCTGTTATTCTTTCAGAAAGTGCATGTGCAGATTCAATCACCACGGTGAGCTTGTGTACAAATAGGAACACATCAATTCCTATCACCCTTAAAGGACTGGGTTGGGAGTGTGAAAAGGAGGCATTAGGAAGTTAGTTTTCATTGTCATTTATTTTTTGTTCAGTGTCCTTTGTCCTAGATTGTCTCACATCAACCTCTGATGTGTAAGATAAGTAGATCAGGACCTCCGCAGCATGCCCACTGAGAAGGTGAGAAAACTGAAGCCCAGGAGACACAGTGATATGCCTATAGCCACATGGATAATTAGGTGTTGGAGTCATGTCTAGAGTCTAAGCTTTAAAAAAAAAATCTTTATTGAGATATAATTGACAAATTGTACAGTGTGACAATATGATATATGTATGCATTGTGAAAGTATTTCTTCCATCAATCAACACATCCATCACCTTATATATTTACCTGTGTGTGTGTGTGTGTGTGTGTGTGTGTGTTTGTGAGAGAGAGAGAGAGAGAGAGAGAGAGAGAGAGAGAGAGAGAGAGAGAGAGAGATAACATTTCAGTTCTACTCTTAGCAAATTTCAGAATCTAAGCTTTTAAAACCCGGGTTTGATATTCCTCGTCTGACACTACCTCAGTCCAAGGAATAAATTTATCAGTACGTCCATATGAAAAAAAGAGCAGTTTATTCTTTGGGATGATAATGTAAATATCTTTCAAAAGCTCAGTCTCAGAGTCCAAGGATAATAAACAAAATGTCTTCTGGCAGTGGTGCGGTATTCCCGTAAGGTGGATTAGCAAGGCGGAACACCTCGGACTCAGGCCCACCCTCTTAGATACGTGGGAGAGCTTGCATTTGGGGGCTGAGATATGTTTCTGAAGTTTTCTTAGAAAATATCTAGAAACCTTAACCTTGTGCCTATTTCTGCATTGCCAAGACAATGCATTATATACACACTGCATTACATACGAGAGGAAATACAACCTGACTCATCACTGGGTTGCAGCAGTCCTCTCACTTGTAAAGAATATTTGCATTATATATGAAAAATCAGAATCCACTGTGATAATATCAGCTCAAGAAAAAGGAACAATTGAGGAAAAATGAGGAAGTTAAGACATCTTTTCCATTTATTTTCTAAACCTCAGAATGAATCATTTTGTTTCCTATAAGACATTCCATGGATATTTAGCCTTTTATGATTTTGGGCACTCTTAACCTTCAGATGACTTTTACTAAAGATGATCAATAAGGGAATAAACATTGGGTTTGAAGTTCTTTATACTTAAAGGCTTTATGGATTTAAAATTCCATCTTATTAAATATTTTGTGTTACTGTTTCTTGTATCTAAGGCTGTTTCTTCAGGAGTGAGTCACTTAAAATTCCAGTGAAATTTCTCTGTACATGTGTTCTTATTAGTGATTAATGTCTGTCTGAAAACTTACAAATTAAAATTTATATTTAATTTAGGCATTTATTTTCAAATTGTTTCAGGCATTTAGTCATGTTAATGTTAAAAAAATAATATAGCTCTATGCATGTCTTTTGAGTATTTTTTTTAAACAAATAACACATTTTTTTTTTAATTTTATTGGTGAATATAGCAGAACAGTATGTTTCTTCAGGGCTCATCAGCTCCAAGATGCTGTCTTTCAATCTAGTTGTAGAGGGTGCAGCTCACTGGCCCATGTAGGAATCGAACTGGCAACCCTGTCGTTCAGATCTCATGCTGTAACCAACTGAGCCATCTTGAGTATTTCTTTAACAAAGGCTCACTAAGAACTTTTTGTTTGCAAATCACTGTGTTTAGATGGAGCACAGTGGAACATGAAATATAGGTGTTGTCCTTAAGGAAGTTATAGTCCAATGGAGATGATAAGGCATTCAAAAAAAGAGGGAGGAAGGAAGAAAGGAAATAAGATCTTTGAGAGAGATACAGGGGTTATAATGCTACTAGGAGTGTCTACTAGGCAACATTGTCTCACTATGTGACAGTTAGAAGGAAAATAAAATTTACTATGAAACTGGAGACTTTCTCCTTATAGCTGTGCATAAATACAAATTGAATGAAATTATTAGATTTGCTGTATTCCAACTGTAGTGGTCCATTAACAGGATAAAAGGTCAGTGCTGTTACAGAGATCCCAAATAATAGAGCTTACGTGAGACACGTTTCTTGTCCACTCTTGTGGAATACAAATTGGTAGTACAGGGTGAATATCACCTTATTTATCAGGGTTCTACTGCTCCACACTCAATAAGGCTTCGCTTTTGTGATCAAGATCCTGACACCAGGTTTGCAGTCCAGCCAGCATGGAGTAGAAAAAGGGACAGCAGAAGGCATGTGCCTTCCGTTTAAGGCCAGGGCGCACATCATTTCCTCTTATGCTCTTCGGCCAAAATTTGGTCACAAAGCAAGGGAACTGAGACAGGTAGTCTTAGCCTGGCTTCAGCAATGTGCCCAGCTAAAACTTCTATTGTAAAGTAAGAAGGACAGATTGGATATGAGAGGACAAGTAGTTAGTTATCTTTCCATGTGTAGTAACCATGCTACTACAATCCCCTACCACAGAACTCAGCAGAACTCAGTCGTTATATATGATAAAAGAGTTTCCTTAGCACATATTAGTAGGGCTTTCATTTTCAAAACATAGGTTAGAAATGCATCTTGGATGGTTTCAACAATCAAGGGAGGACTTCTCACCTTGTCAAGTGCTACACATTTGTAGCTGAAAACTTAACACCTTATGCTAAGCTAGTCAGAGCCAAATATAATTAATTAGAGTAGCTTGTCACTAAAATATCAAGACAAATGTTCTTGAAACATGACACTTTCTCCCTTTTTTTTTCTCCCTCATCTGGTTTATTTACAATAAAAAAGTAGGTTGAGGGATGAGGTTGCAGAAACTGATCCTTATAACTGTTACTCTATCACAAAACTGATAACCAACTGCTGGAGAGAAAAACGTATCTGAATTGTGTTAGCATAGACTGTCTTAGCCTGGATCACATTTAATAATTAATTACAGTGTTCGGCTCACGCCGGTTGGAGAGTCTATAAAAATAAGACTGGCAAGTCTGTTTACGTCATTCTCCAAAGAGCCTTCCACATTAGTACCAGAGTTGTGACTCACACCTGCTGCTTCTCCAAACCAGAAAAGACTGAATTTTCCTTTCTCATTTTTCTTCGTAACCTCTAAGAAAATGATTTGCCAGAGTACTTTAAAAAATGCATTATTTAACAACTCTGTCATATACCTTTCTTTATACAATAGACAACAGACAAGCTGTTTTGTTTGTTTGTTTGTTTGTTTTGAACTAGATTCTATTTTAGAGTCATTCGGGAAACTTGCTATTTAATGGAGTCTGACAGTCCACCTGTAGAGAGTCAGACTCATTTGGAGAGCAAAAATAAATCATCTGTTTCTGATTTACAGCTCCAGGTTTCCATATGACAGACTTGCTTAGAGCTAACTTGCAAAGGAAATTATGGCACACTATTGCCCTTATAAAGATGGACGATAATTTTATGAAAATGTGGAGATTAAGGAAGCATTGTCTAAATGTCCCAACTCTCTCATTTGCAAGTGAGGAAATGGAAATCCACAATGGTAGAAATAGTCCCCACCCAGTTAATGACCAGAACCTGTAATTCCCAAATCCCAGAGAATTGCACTGTCTGTTGCTTGACACTCAGGACAGCATAGCTTTTAAGTAGGATAAACATTGAGGTCCTTTTGTGTAAGATCCGCTTAATATGCAGGCAATCTTAAGTAACCAGAAGCACACGTACACCAAGTATCGCGAATAAGTTGGGAATCAATAACTAACAAGACAGGAGAATTAAGAAAACCTCTCTTTGTTTCCTTGAACTTTTCCTACTTTGGTTAGTCTGCCCTATTTATCCAAAGTTATGGCTTTACAACTTTGTGAAGTTTCATACACCTGATCCTAAACTCTTGAGTGGTGATGAGCTGTACTCAGGGCTCTAAGAAAGCGAACCATCATAGTGAAGATAGGTTACATTTCTTTAATAATTTTCTTTCTGTCAGGTACTTTTCTAAGTATATACCATGTTCCCCCGGAAATAACACCTAGCTGGACCATCAGCCCTAATGCGTCTTTTCGAGCAAAAATTGATATAAGACCCCGTATTATATTATATTATATATTATATAAGACCTGGTCTTATATTAAAATAAGACCAGGTCTTATATCAATTTTTGCTCCAAAAGACACATTAGAGCTGATGGTCCGGCTCGGTCTTATTTTCGGGGAAACACGGTAGTTTTTGAATTATATTACATGTATTATTTCACTATAATTACTTATGTTAACTGCTCACATTAATCCTATGAAGTATGTACTATTATTTTCCCCACTTTATAGTTGTGGAAACCGAGGCACAGAGCATGTAACTAATTCATGCCAAGTCACACAGCTAGTAAGTAGTAAGAGTTATTATTTAAACCTAGGTTGTTACTTTTAATTACTACACTATACTGGCTATCATAGATAAAGTATTATGTATCTCATAACCATATGTATAAGAAATTGGGTGGCATAATGAAGTGAACTCTGGTCTTGGGGCCAGAAGAGTTTCAGTTTTTGCTCTTTTTGTTTTTACCTCAAAATAAAAAGTGTTGAGCTAATTATACGCCTCAGTTTCTGACACGTTATCTTTTTTGACCCATGCTAGGCTCCTACATGCATGTGTAAACTCTTCTTTTAAACCAGAAGCCACCCACCACATCTATGCATAATATGCTTTTTAAAGAAATTACTGAAAATATTATTCCGTTTGATTAAATAAATAATACGTATTAAATGTTGGTCCCGTCCCATGCCAACCACAACTGAAGAAATACTGGCCTTGCTCAGATAACAATTCTTATAATTCTACTGGATAGATCTTCATGGCTCCCTTAATCTCCCCGCTTCATGCAAAACAATCCAGATTCCAATATCTCACTGCAAATGATAGGAACAAAATGATTCTTAAGCAATCACTGCCTTTTATTTTCCTTTTGACATTTTGACAGTGGGGGTTATGCCCTATAATCAAAGGAAAACATAAACTGGTCATCTCCTAGCAACTCACTGAAGATTACTGGCAGGGAATAATTGGTGTGGCTGAGTCTGAGTGCATATATCTTCAGACTCTGAAGCCTGCAGAGCTCCTGCACTGGCCATTAACTCTCTTCAGTGTCCTGCAAATACAATAAACCTGTTTTTGATGATACTGCCGGAAGAATGCACACCCAAAGGTCCCAAGCATGGGCAGTTTTATGTGAAAGAGTTTTGCAATCTTTTTTTGTAGTTGTTAAAAATCTAATTGCAATTACCGTATTTTGCCATGTATAATGTGCACTTTTTTGCCCAAATTTGTGAGGGAAAAATAAGGATGTGCATTATACACGGGTAGTGCCAATTCCGTATCTATATAAATGTTTTTAATTCTTTTGTTTATGCTTATGAGTTAAAAGTGTAACTCTAGAGATCAATAATGAAGTCCGTATGCAAAATAACACCCTGGAATACAATAATTGGTTCTGTTGAATTTATGATGAACTTGCAACAACGAAGAGTTCTTGGCCTTCTATGATGTATTAACATCGTAAATTTGTTACCCGTACATACATTTTCTTGTACCTTGTATCTGTTCTTGTGTTTTATAATTATTTACATAATTTATTGTCCCATAATATGCTAAAAAATAAATGCTAAAATTCCTTTAAAATACAAAAAACAAGTACCTAAATGTGAAACAAATAAAAATTTGAATTAAAAAATGAAAATGAAAGATTTTTTCCCCTGAAAGTTTGGGCCAAAAAGATGGGTGCGCATTATACATGGCAACATACAGTAAATGTCACTAGTAATCAAAATCATTTTGCTGCTCTGCAGTTTCCCTTTGCGCAAGCCTGTTCCGCAACTCTCTCATACAAGGGGACATCTGCCACTGAGGCTTGGACTGCCTCCCAGCATCCTCGCCTCCCCTGATGTTTGCTCCCAGTGGGCTTCTTATCTGCCCTCACAGTCTGGTGCACTGGTGAGCCCGATCAATCAAACTCGGCTCCCAGTCAGTCTCAGGACGCTGCTGCTCTTGGAGCCTTAATGTACAAAGCAAAGGTGCAATCAACACCGATTTTACTCAGCCATCTGTGCATTAAAGAAACAAATGTGACTCTCGGAGAATGCATTCCGTCTCTTCAAACCAGGATTTAGTACAGTCCTTAAAAATTAGTTTATTCAAAGAGAAAACCTGACTAGAGAATTTTTTTGAAAGAATGACCAAGGCAAGCAAGAGACCCAATTTCTAAAATGTTTCAGTCACAGATAAGTATCAATGCCAACGAAACATCCACTTTTAATAGCAGTAGTAGTCACATTTTGGGCATTATGTGCCAGACCCACTTTTAAGGGCTTTCTGTTCATTAATCATTGGATCCTTCAACAACCCTAGGAGGTTGACACGTTGTTGTCCCTGTTTGTAAAGGAAGAAACTCAGGTTCAAGGAGAGGAAGAGTAAGTTGCCTGAAGTTGTCCATATGGATGTGATAGAATAGGCTTTTAACCCAGTTGGCTTGGCCCCAAAATTTACACTCTGGATCACTGCACTGGCCTGCCCCAGCAGGAGGCATTACCATATACCACTCCCATCTCTCATCTCTTGGTCTGGAAACTGAGGGCAAAGGGTGATGCCACAGTTCTTGAAAATTCCTTATGATTTGGATCATAAACATTCGTTCTGAACTACTTTGTCTATGAAATCCCTTGCTAATACAGAAATTGTGTCTATTTCTATTTAATAGAAAGAGGAAGGGGATTGCTTTCTTTTAGGTCTCTTGCTATGTAGTTTGTATTTAGAGTAGTATTCTCATTCTGAGCAGACAAAAGAAATGTAATAGACTCTAGGTTTGCTCCATGCCTTCCAGTCGTAGCATTACAGGACATTATGTAGTGAGCACGAATAGCCTTCTTTTAAAAGTGTTCTGTTACATACTCTAGAAACATTTACTGAGCAGTTAGTGTTTATTATTCATCTATTGAACATTTAGTATTTTTCACTTACTGTTTATGATCTCTGTTTTAAGCCATTTATAGCCAAGAGAGGGAAACATGAATGAAGAAGTCACTCATCCATACTTTTAAAGGATTTTGATTCTGTCTACATTTCCAGTGTATTATATTTCATATTATTGAGTCCCAGAAATTTTCTACTCACTACATAAAATAGGTTTTAATCTACTTTGATTAAAAAAAATTTTTTTTGAAGTGTAGTGGAGTGTCTTTCAATCCTGGTAAGTCAGGGCTTAGGAAAAAAAGTAGAATTAATTTTACCAATGCTTTTTCTGATTCTAAATTTCAATCCCATTTTTATTCAGCCTTAATTATTTTGAGAGAAATTAATTATTTTCTTCTTCAATCTGAAAAGTTATGTTATTTTGTTTTACATCTGCCCCTTTGACCTTGCTATATACATTTTCCCTACTTCATTGTCTCTTGCAGTGCAAGAGTATTTCTTGGACAGTAAAGCTGTAAATTGCTAGAGACTAAATATTATTATACAATGAATTTTGTTAAGTCATCCTTTTTTGCCGTATTGCCAGAGACAATCCCACTTCATGCCAGTTAAGTCAGCGTAAATATATATATGTATGTATATACATATATATATTTAATATATATATTTAAAGTCAGCATAAATATTAATGATGCCACTCTTAACTCATATAACTCTCTCAGTTTAGAGGAATCATATAGACATGCTTTCCAAAAGCAGTATAAGGCTGATGATTAAGTAAAATAAATTTGTTTTTATTCGTAAACAAATTCATGTGTATGTACTAGAAAGTCTTGATATTTCCTAAAACCTATTGTGAAAAAAATGCCAGTGTAAAGTAGATATATTTTTAAGCAATGATTTACATGCCTTTAATTTGTGGTCCCAAAACACAATTCCTTTTCTTTTCATAGAATCATGTGTTCTAAAGATAACTTAAGTGGAAGTTTAAAATGATTTGAGATGCACAGGTATCTCGAAGATGGTATATAGCAAAGATGGTATTACTTATTGTTGCTGTAAAACATATTTCTGTGCAAATTTTAGGTTATAAGTTCTGTGCACTGATGAGAAAAGAGCCTAAAGCAAGCTTAAATAAAGATGGATAAATATTAAGTTTATACAATCTGCCATTATTCTGCATGAAGCCAGCTTAGTGTATTCATGAAACTCAAGTATAGACCAAGTATAGAGTCAGAGGCCTAGCTGAGAGACCAATGATACGCTTTCAGGCTCACTATAAGACATTGCTCAAAAATATCCTACACTTCAACCTACTGGCTTTTTCCATTATTTGGGATACTCCTTTGGAAAGAAATCGAAGACAACCTGTTAAAATGCAAATGTGTTATTTTTATAAGGCAATAAATATTTCATCACTCAGAATCTTAACAAAACTCAAGGAAATTAAACGTAAGATAGGACATCAGCTATATATGCATTTAAATAATGGGGGTGTTATCATCAAGAAAGTAATTTTTTTCATTATATTTAGGATAGGTGGTAGCTATTCTATCCCATTTACAGAAGTGAAAATTAAGATCATGAGTAATGGTGGTGATTCCAAATTTAACTAAACTGTGTCAGCATTGACTGGTATAAATGTCCGTGATGAGAATCCCAAGTTAGATCATGATTGTTTGTCTAGCTTCATATGAGAACACAAGTGAGACAAATAACCGTGTTTAGTATAAACATAGGGTAATATTAATTTATGCAATGCTACAATGTAATGATAGTGGAGCAATTAGCAAATAATAATTATGATTTCTATTGGTCAAGTTATAAAGCCCTGACTTGTTCTAATCTTTGACTTTCTCTTGCACTCTGGTCTACAACAGCAACATTTCCCACACTCAGTGGTAAAGTTGGTAAAATTGACTACGTCTTTGCATTCCCTAAAGGAAAACAAAAAGATTGATTTCAGCTATTTATAAGACTCATCCCTTTCCTGAACTACCCTGTGTGAACCCACAGGATGCCAGAGTATAGGTGGAACCTCTCTGTAGGCTCCACCCCATGACTGAATTTCCTGCCTCTGAATCACAGTCTCCTGACAATGGTCCCTGGTCTTCTGAGCTTACATTCTTGCGTGGGAAAGAGATAATAAACAAACATGCAAGATGAGAGATAGTAAGAAATGCTCTAAAGAAGAAACTCTTAAGGGTAAAGGAGATGTGGAAGAGGGCATTTTATATGGGGTGGGTAGGAAAGGTCTTTGATAGGTGACATTTGAGCATAGACCTGAAGAACTAAAGGAGAGAGCTGGGGTTGTATGGAAGAAGTGTTCTAGGCAGAGGCAAAGACTCTAGGATCCTTTGAGCCTGGAATGTTTAAGGAGTACTGAGGGGGTTGGTGAGCCTGGAGCAGAGTGAGCAAAGAGGGGGAGTGGGAGCAGTGAAGCCAGAGACGTAATGAGGGACCTGGAGGACCCTGAGAGCTGTAGTAAGGATAAGAGATGGGAGGCCATTAAAGGGTTTTGAATGGGCGAATGAGTGATCTTTCTCAGATTTTGGAGACATCATTCTGAGTACTTTGGGAACAGTGGAATGCAGGTAATATAAATAGATGAAAAGAGGCCAATCATAGGCTACTGAAATAGTTCAGATTTAGACAAAGATGTAAGGTGAAGGAGCGTGAGGAATATAAAAGAAAATATGAGTCAAATATCATGTCACTGTTTTCAGTCTGGCAACCGAAATGGTGATGCTATGTACAGAGAAGATGCTGTAGGAGGAGAGGAGGGGTGGTGGGGTGGAATGGGAGGTCAGGTTGATGTGCTTGGTGGATATCCAAGTGGACTCAATGAATAGGTTGATTCCAAGTCTGGCGTTCTGAGGACAGGTACGGCTTGAGAAGTAAATTGGCAAATCTTCTAATAGCTATAACTTAGGTTATATGGCCCCTTTTTCAAACACATCATATCTTACTCTGTGACTGCCTCAAGAATGATTGTTTACACCCCAACATAAGTTTGGGGATTTTGCTTGGGAGGAGTACACGTCCGATTATGATGAAACAAAAGATAACGCAAAAAGATGGTGGGAGGTGAAAATATGGAACAAGGGTGGTAAGATGCCAGAGATGGCTTCTCCAGCTCTGCAATTTTTGTAGGTGCTTTGACCCTTAGAACCCACTTGGATGATGCTGTGCAGCAAAAGACCGTGTGAAAAAACACTCATTCGACCCAGAAATTCCTACAAAATGCTCTAGTTGAACTTGAGAAACAGAATACCTGCACTAAAATGATGTCTGGATCTGTGACACAATTCGACCTTGTTTAATTGAGAAGGCATTACATTGGTTTTAAAATAATTCCAAATATCTGATTAGTCGGATCCTTGTTATGTTTTGGATGTATTTATTTGCAATTCACTAACAGAGCTATGACTCAGCTTTGTATCTCTGAAGGCCCATCGGTGTTTACCTGAAGAACTTGGTTTTTCTAAGCTCCATCGGGCACAGGGTCTCCCACGTCTCCGCTGGCAGCCTACCCGCTCACCTCCCAGTGTGGGCAGGAGACCAGCGAGTGCTTGCTTTGCTTTTAACAGTCACCACTGATACACGACTCAAGTTCCCTAACTGGTAAGCCAGGGGCTCCTACAGCATGAGAGCAGCTGTACAACTTGCAGAAAACAAAGACAAAGACGAACACACTTCAGTACTGGAAACTAACAACCATAACTCAAATACAGGCATCATTCCATTGTGCAGGAAAGGACTTAAATGGCAAACATAGGGAAAACACATTTATTCCATCTTGAAAATTTAGAGTAAATGTAGATCTAACATAAAATACAATCCAAGAACTCAGAATTACTCAGTTAGCAATAGAAAAAGTCTTTTGCTTATTTATCAGCCAAAAAAATGGCATAAGTAATAAGTTTGAACACTTTATACCATTTGGCCACATGATGTTATTTTATGTCCCAAGATGAGAAACAATGAGGCATCCCCAGCCTCAGGACAGAGGGAGCACGCTGTATCTCCTAGTTTAGACTGTAAGATCTCTGGATTAGGGAAAGCTTTGTGAAAGCAATGCTAAGATAATAATGGTGACTTCCAGTCCTAAGAACAAGAAACATAACATGCTACAGTTAACAAAAATTAGAGATCTAGTTCCCTTAATTTTACAGATGAGGAAACTGAGGCTAAAAGCTTTATGACTGTCTTTACCCTAAAGGTACTTATAATATAGCTAGAAAGACAATGCAAAAAGTCATCAAAAAGTCAAATAAAGTGGCAGTCCTAGGACAATGCTGCAAGAGAGTTTATGAGTCAACATCAGATAATGAATGGCACATGTGCTAAGTATAGAAACATGCAAAGATGTGGGTAATTGGGCTTCGGTGGGGAGATAGGAAGAGCTTGGCCCAAACTTTGAAAAGCAAATGAGTGCTGTTTCGATAAGGGAAGATGGGACTTTGAGGTGATCAAAGATATTAAAGGGAGCGTGAAAGTTTATGATAGGGAATAGTATGCCTATTCTCCTGCCATGTCATAAAGATATATTTTTTTAAGCATAGGATTGTGGGTGTGCTATAATTTACTTACATGTTTATTTTCATTTCATTTAAAGAGTAACAAAAACACATCACAAACACTTGAAGGAAAAGTTACCAATAATTATTCCTACCCTATTGCAAAAGATTAGTTTTTCTGGAAACCTGACATTTAGTTTCAGCAAAATGTAAGTTCCTTTAAGACAAATTTAGTTTCCCTGTATGAAAAACAGAAGAAGAAGAAGAAGCCAAGAACTTTGGTTTACAAGAAGAATTGAATTAAAAATTTTGACAAACAAAAGAAGGGAATTCAAGTTTATACATAATCAGCTCTTACTTTTAAGTGTTGATATATATTGAAAAATCTGCATAGAGTAAAAGAAAAAAAGAGAGACATACATTGATACACAGGTAGAGATAGATACAAACATAGCTAAAGTTGTGAAATCTCGAAATAATGTTCTAATCCAGATTTTAAAATATAGCATATAAAAGCAATGATAAAGGTAATATTAAGGTATCTTGAAAGTATTTTATTTGCACCTTTGAAAGATGCACACTTTTAAAACATTGCTACTGTAGGGCCTTTTCCCCTTGCCTTAATGATTTGAAGGTTGCCAAACCGCATGTTTCTTCCTCCTTTTCTTTTCCTTAGCATGGCCAGGAAAGCACTGGGATAGAGATAGCGGCAGGCATCGTGGACGGTGGAAAGAACTCAAAATAGCTACTTAGCCTTTTGCCAAATGTATATGAAGTAATTTACTTTTTATAAAGTTCATTCATCTGAATAAAATGATTTAATTTTTTAATGTTCCTGTGATGATAAAGAAAATCTGACTCATCACTCTGATGGCTCATTCTTTCTCTTGAGACTAAACCCTCAGAATCAGGATGAACAAGAAATTAGTAGAGTCGTAAAGGGTGGCTCTGATGCTGGCTCTGGTGCTTACAAAGTAAATAAATGCCGTGTATGCTTCCTGTCTTTGTATTTTATGTGTATCTATGACAATATAGCTTCTTGACCAAATATATTTATTATGGGTTATTATGTAGTGACATATATCAATTTAAGGCAGGCATGCTTGAAATGTTTATCAGAACTTCCATACATTTTTGAGGATATTACTTTACTGATTGATGAGTGTTTTGCTCTTCATTTAGGAGCATCTCCTCTGGGAAGTGAGACTCCAAGTCACCTCAGCCTTAAATTCATCTGATTTTGTGAGAGCCACTAGGGCCCAGATTGTACTTGTAGCACAAAGGCATAGAAGCAGCCTGGGCTTCTTAAAGGGAACAAAGATGGGCCTGAGGTATCCTATATTTGTGATCTAGAAAGATGCACTCAGAGATACCGTGAGGAAGGCATCAGAGAACTGCCACCACAGGCTTGGGGGGTAGATCTTCAGCATCAACAACAGTGGTCATCTCACGGAAAGAAATTTGCAAAGAGCCTTGTGCCCATTGAAAAAATATACAAGAAAGTTTCTGTGAAATGTGTTTTAGGGTATTTATAATACACATGAGCATTTTCAGTATTGCTCATTACAGGGTGTACTATATGCATTGATCAATCCAAATTATGACAGTACTACACTCAAATTTTGGTTAGCAGCCAAGTTATGTATTATAAAGTACTGTAATCCTTCAGGTTCTTAGGTCTAATAAAGACATTATAAAGCAGTGTTTAAGAACACAAACTCTGAAGACAAATAGCCTGGGTTCCCAAACTTGACTCTGCTCCTTAATAGATGTGTGATCATGGACAAGTTTCATAACTTATCTGAGTTTTCATTTTTTAAATCCATAAAATAACAATAGTATTTGCCTCATTTGATTGTTGTGAGGCTCCAATGAATTAATATATATGGAAATATGGTTAGAACAGTTCCTGACACACAGATAGCACTTAGGTAAGGGCTCTTATTATCATTTAAGTTCACTGGCAAGCAGTTAATCAACAGGCATAGCTATAAGAAACATGTACATAAATATTCATGACAATACTGTTAAAAATAGCAAAAATCTAGAAGCCACCCAGATGTCCATAAATAAGAAAGTAGATATATAAACTGTGTTACAGTCACACAATAGAACATTACACAGGAGGCAAAATGAACACACTACAGAAACAGGCAACAACATGAATGAATCTTAGCAATATAGTTATGTTGAGCATGGTGACATCATTATCAAGATAAAAGCAACTAAAATTAGCATACTTGTGGAAGACATATGTATTCACCAAAACTATATAAAAAGGAAAGCAAGAAGAAAATGACTCATGTAGATTGGAACGATAGTTACTTCCAGTGTGGGGAGGGGAAGAATGAAATAATGGCAGAGGCCATCTGGTTAGATGTGAGTTCTTATCAAAGTCTACCTTTTGTTTCAGATGGTGGGCGTGTAGGTGTTTAGGGAGAAGGAAGGAAGGGAGGAAGATATACGTGAACCTATGATAAGACTTTGTTGTGAACCAAGGATTAGAAGTTATCCAGTTGTGTATATTTAAGACACACCCCCAAAGTCACAGCAATCATTGTCCATTGTTATAATCAATTCCACTAATGTTATATTACAGATAATTAAGAGATAACAGAGTCTAGGGGATTGCTTGTTTGCTTTGTGTTGATCTAATTTTGGTTGGGAGAAGAGAGGTAAGATAGCTTATGTAGGGAGGATTTTTCTAAAATAAATATTGTTATTAGCCTTCTCCTCTTGGAAAAATAAAATGACAGGCTCTGCCAGTGTTTAGCGTACAGACAGTGAAGATGCTATATGCTATAAGTCAGTGATTTAGTATTGACCAAATCAATGTGGCAAGCATAGCATGTTCATAACTACTGTTGGCACTCAGAGATCCCAAATAACTTCTTAAATACACTTCACACTTCAAACAAAACCATGTTGCCAACTGTCAAAATAGTGGCTCAATCAACCTCAACATTTGCCAGTGGTTTTCAGGGATGAGTATGGGTTTGTCAGCCTGGCTACTCTAAATCATTCAGAGTCCTCAAGTGACATCATGTCAGAAGAGCCTGTAAATGTGTAGGGATACCCACATGTTCAGGTAAGAACTTAAAGAAAGGTCATAGACAACCTAGAAAAAGCCAGGGCAGGGACTGTAATGGGCAAATGAAAGGCATCTTCAAGCTTCTTTGCGTGGCTCTCTTTCCCTGACCAACTGCTTTATGATGGCAGTCATTCTATCATGTCTGTAAATGAGGACATCTTCATTCTGTAAATATTTACTGAGCAAATACTATCTATCAGGTATTGGGAGGGGCTGAAGGAGGGATGGCAGTTAGGAAACCAAAACGGAAAAAAAACCCACTACTTAGTGTTTGCATATAGAATATATAATATTAAACTTTAAGTACCTTGGGAATGAATATGTCAGTATTTAAATTATACACCTCGATGAATGTATTCCTAAAGAGTTTTTTACTAAGACAGAGAGGCCTGGATAATAAATCTGACCAAAAGTGGTATGGTTATCTCTTTGAGGCTTTAATATCTGCCAACTATGAGGTGGTCATATACTGAACCAGGAAGATAAAAATATCCACAAACAAGTGGCCTGTGAGACAATTGAGCAGGGTAAACAGACTCTTTGTGTGTGTGTGTGTGTGTTGCTTTTTCTCCCTACCTGTATACCATTGGAAGATCATCCATTTAGTGTTCATTGTTGTCATGGGGACATAAAGCAATGGTATGGGTCCCTGCATCACCATTAACTATCATATGCTCTCATTTCTCTGATTCCGGTTAACCTGTATTTCTCAAATACAGGTTAAACTAAGCTTAACCTGTATTTGGCCTATGTAAAATTCAGAGAATGAAAAAGGCTTATTCTTTCATAGCCAAATCTTTTGGGGCCAAGATAGAAGAATACTGTACCTTCCAGAGCTAAATGTCTCTTGTTCTCAAAATATAGAGAGTTGAAGGAAAATGAAATGTCAAGGGTAAACCCCAGGTTCAGCTTACACAATGCCTGACTCTCAAAACTTTTGATTAATGAATGAATGACGCCATTCTCTGGGGTAGGAAATACTGGGAAAATGGGATGAGGTTTGGGGAGAGGGGACTATCATGAACCCAGCATAAACGGGGAAATAAATATGCATTATATTTGAATTGTAACTTAGACATACTAATTTAGAAACTAGGATAATTTGATGAGGGTCTAAGCTATTTATCTTTTGATGATATTAAAAGCTAGGTTCTAAAGCAAAATGCTAGCATAAATAATTAAACTACATAAAATAAACCTTTGGAAACATTTATTACATGTAAATTAATGTCTCATGTACAAATTCTTCTGTGTTCGTTAAAATACAATGACTCCAAAGGATCCATTATTTCCTGGACCTAGAGTTAATCTATATTTTTTGAAGAAAAATAAATTGTTTTGTCACAAACATTCCATGATTCATACTTCTTCCTAATTTGTCTTTCTCAATCATTTTAAATTAATGATACATTTATCACAGTTGCCTTACAAATAGCCACATATATTAAGTCACAAATTATCTTAAGTAAACATTCTAATTCTAAAACTTCTGAAAAGGGGAACAGGCTGATTGAAATTTCTGTGGTCATAAAGAAGACTTTGGCAATCATCCATGTGAAAAATAACTTGAAATGTCCCTGTACTTCCCATGCCACTGTAATTTAGCAAGTGATGACATGACTGATTCAGCCAGTAAGAAAATGTAAATGAAAATATTGGCTTAGGACACAATGTGCTTAGATCTTTTAGCCTTTTGTCTCCTCAAAGGTCTGTAGACTTTATTCTTTGAAATATGAGATATGCAAAAGAATATAACATTTAGAATGCAAGCTGCATTTGCGACCTATGTGTTTTGAAGTTCTTTTCTCATGCAAAAGAATGAAACAAAAAAGAATAGAAACAAAAAATATCAATGATTCTTGCCAACCCCAATATCCCTATCACCACGACACCTCCCATGATGAAAAACAACTTTAAAAAGATAATGATAATCTATTGATTAAAGTTTTATTTTTATACATATTGTCTTGATGTAGATTTATAAAATGGGTATTATTTTAGGCAAAATGAAATTCTAAAATTGATAATCTCAGTCGAAGGCACTTGAAATAATATGGGAAGACATGTAATATAGCTAGAGCTCTATAGGTCTCATTCCTGGAGTTAAGTGAACTACGTAGCTAAGAGGAAGCAGCTTTGGATGATGGCTTGGACTCATGACAGTACATATCTGTCTCATTCTGATGTTATTAGAAATATGGATCTTTAAGAGTCATTCTTCTGACTTTTAATATGTAAATGAATCATTAACATATTGACTTCCAATTAGAGGCTGCTTGATAGGTATCATACACTACATGTTAGTAAGTATATTGGTTTGCAAGTAAAAGAAAGTTCAATAAGTATTAGTCAACTAAATATACCCTTCTTTGATTTAGGAAAATTTCAGACCATAAAAGGAGTTTATGGGCTTTTGAATTTTAAACCAAGCCTTTCATTTTGTAACTTAAAAAAAAAAAAATGCAGTGATTTGCCCAAGCACACATTCACACGTGAGACTTGAAGTCTGACTCTGCCACTTTCTAGCTATTGAATGAGCACATATGTATATTTCTAATATTGCCACTCCCAAAAGAAAGGAAGTTACTAACTTTTTGGCCCATCCATTATCTTTTGCTTCCTCCCAAAATGAGCTACATTTTCTTTTTCTTTTTTTTAAAATGAGATATAATTGACTTATAACATTGTGTAAGTTTAAGGTGTTCCACATATTGATTTGATACATTTACATATTACAATATCATAAGCTACATTTTCTTACCCTTAACTCTGACAAAGGAAGGGCAGACAGCCAACAGCCCAACAACAGTGAGTTTATATTAGAAATTTCTATGTACCATTGAAAAGTGATCACTCTCCTCTAATAAATTTGCTAGAATCAGTATAGTGGCACAAGGTCACAACAAGGTATCTAGCTTTCTATTACCAAAAGCTGCAAGAGAAATGAGGAAGTGCTTTCACTCTCCATGAGAAAAAGAAATGATATTGAAGTCAATGAGTATCAGATATTTGTCATAGAGATGTGCAGGAGACAACAGTCTCTATCGGTGAACCTGAAGTAGAACAGTCCAGTCCAGTGAATAAAAAGTCTAGGGTGGGTCTTTAAGGTCATGACCCCCTACCACAGCCCACCCTGGAGGTGAAACCAGCCCTCCCTAAAAGTTCCTGTCCTCCTGCTGTTAGGAAGTCAGGATGAAATAGTTTCTGCTTTTCAAAGAGCAGCAAAAGTCCAGGATAAAAGGAAGAAAGTAGCGAGCTTGTTTGCATAGATAAAAAGGAAGAAAAAAAAGATTTAATAAAAAACAAATCAAGTAAGATTTAATTACATATGCTAAAATATACCCAACAATCATGTTGAAAAGTACTTCAACCGTTTCTAGATTTAGCCACCATGTAGCATAAGCAAGGATATTATTGAACAACAAAATCTTTGTTCAACTAAGTTTCACTAGTTCTCCAATGTATAATTTAAGCATAAATTTGTATGTTGTTTACTTTGCCTATTTTTGGTGTATTGAGTGAAAGTTTTAGCTTTAAATAGTGGCAGGGTATGAGGACCATATTAGGTATAAAAAATGAAGAATGCTGGGAACATATGAGTTGGTTAAGAACTAGAAGTGAGGTCATTTAGGTTGGCGTTTTGCTAAACAAAAGGGCACTAGATATCCACCCCCATTTTGTTGTATAATTCAGAAGTCTTAAAGCACTTAGTTCTAGGATGGACTCCTTTACATCCTTTCTGATGAGAGTTGTAAACCACATTGTTAAAAACAGCATAGAGAAAGTCTCATTTGGCTATCGTGCTTCTTAAATTCAGGTACATCTTAATGGAATATTGAAACTTCCAGTTGCAACTGTTAGTCATCTGTCTTCCTGTTAATGCAAAGCATAAATTTGGATTATTTAAGAGCATTAACCCCAAAAGCCACTGGGAAGATTTCTCTGAGATGAAAAAAAATCAAGGTACATGTCAAAAATTTTTCTTACTGTTGCTAATACTCCCCTGGCAGCTCACTCTAAGTCTTCCCACCGAATCACTCAGGGGTCTCACCTCGACTCCCTTTAGCCTCTAAAGCTGGGCTAGAGAGTCACATCCATGCCAAGCTGGTTCATGGACAAACACAAAAAGAGGACATATTTTAATCGAGACAACGAGGTCCCAACATGGCTGTCAAAGTGGGACCATAGTCTTCCTAGATGTATACAATGACTATTTATTAACATATTGATTGAATTATATTTTTTAAATAACTATATCACACTGAGTCCACTAAAGTCCTTAGATTTATTTCAGGTAAAGTTTTGAGAAATCAGTCTGGTTTAACCAAACTGCGGTACTTCTTTTTTTATCCCTGTTAAAGTTTAACTCAGCCTCTCAAGATAATCTGTCTTTCTCCTTAATGCCCATTCCTCTCTTGTGTATATGCCTTCTGTCAAATTGTTAAACATGCCACTCTATTTTTCCAAAATAAAAATGTTGAGAACACACAATCAGGGAAAGATACTCCCGAAAATAACTCATTTACCTCTATTCCACTTAACAGTTCACATTTAGCACAATTTCCTTGCTAACATCTAGTGAACCATTCTTGCTCTCCAAAGGAATAGTAGTATATAAATGAATAGTATTACGTTTCTGATATCGGAAGCAAATAATTTTAACAAGGAAAATAGATGGTAATCTATCCTTATTACCTATTTTCATCATATCCAAATGAATAGTATCATAAACTGTCCACTGTTCAACAAAAAAATACCGGAAGTTTTAAATGTTAATAAATTCAGAACTTCTTCAAAGACAGTATTTCCCCCCACTGGCCCATTATTTTCTTCCTTGGATTTTCTAAAATTAGTCAAATTACCTTAAGATGTACTTGAGGTGATTTAATATACATTTCATGCTAGATAAACTTTGTAAGGGAAGTATTAGCTAATTTTTAAGACTAAAAGACCAAATTGGAGCAAATTTGTAAAACCTCTCTCTCCTCAAAAATTCAAATTCCACAAAGCAAGTGGAATTTCACCATTTTATATCTGAGACACATACAAACACAAGTTTATAATAATACTGGCAGTATACAATGGCCTTCGACATGGCTAAGTTCCATATTATTTCAGGTGTTCAGGAAGCAGGTGTGTTCAATCAGAAAAAAAATGTGACTGTTTCTTTAATAGTAAATTAATAATAAGCAGGATTATTTAACTATAGTCATTTTATGAAATAGCATGGAACTACATTAAAATAAACATACTTATTAACTTAAAATTCTGAGGTTCTGAAAAAATACAAATAGCTATCGGTCTAGGTTTAAATCTTTAAAAAAGCTTTCCATTTGGACTTATGAAGTAATTGGGCAAAAGGAATCCTTGTCATAAGCAATCATTATTTCCATATATTAGTCTCAGAAGAATAAATATATGGTCCTCTGTTAACAGCCATTATTTATTCATCAACCAGTTTAGTTTTCCACCACACTTTCTCCTGATGTTTCATTCTTTCCTCTAAACCCTGCCACATATGATTCAGCACTTAATCAAGTGCCATGCTGTAATGTATTAAGGGAAATTATCTTTATTTCAAATGACATTTTAAGATGCCTTGAAGCGAGACACCTGTTCTTCATTAACAGTCAAGAAAGTTAAGCCACTTTTGAACATCAAGTTGTTACTATTTGATCTTGGAGTAATCATTTCTTTTATCCTGAAATGACTAACCTCAAAAATGAGTTATTGATCTGAGGTCCCTTTCAGATGTTTGGATTTAAAAACAAACAAACAAAAACCAAAACAAAATAAAATATACTTCCCTATTCCTATCCTAGCATTTAAGGTTTGCTTCCACTTAAATTGTAAGTATGATATATGCAAAACTAAAGTAGATTACATAATTTCCTTTGATATCAAATGATTTGTAATATCAACATATAAATTTAAAATAAAAGGTTTTCAAATTAAAAGTAGGGGGAAACTTAGCAAAGTTCAAACATTTTTAAATGGTTCCTTTATTTTTTATTTTTTTACATTGAACATAATTGTTTATTAACATTTTTAAATTTCAACTTTATGGGAGGTATAATTAACACATAAAATTGTAAGATCTTTGAAGTGTACATCAGTTGATTTGATGTATGTATACATTGCAAAAGGACTACCTCATCTAGTTAATTAGCACATCGAGCACATCACGTATTAGTCCCGTTATTTGGTGAAAACATTAAAGTTCTACTCTTAGCAAATTTCAGTTATATAGTACAATGCTATTGGTTAGAGTCCTCATGCTATACATTCGATCTTCAGAACTATTTATCTTATAACTGAAAGTTTGTACTCTTTTACCAATCTCTTCCAATTCCCCCCACTATCACAGCCCTGGGCAACCATTTTTCTACCCTCTGTTTCTATGAGCTTGACATTTGTTTTTCTTTTTCAGAGTCCACATATAAGTTATATTATGCAATGTTTTTTTCCTGTCTGAGTTATTTCACTTGCATAATGCCTTCAAGTTCCACCGTGTTGTTACAAATGGCAGGCTTTCCTTCTTTCTCATGGCTGAGTAGTATTCTAGAGAGATATATATATATATATATATATATATATATATATATATATATATATATATATATGATATGTATATATATATATTAGAATATTTCTCAGCCATGAGAAATTTTACATATATATATATGTATAATTCTAAGATTATCTATCTATCTATAAAATCTCACATCTTCTTTATCCATTTATCAGTTGATGGACACTTAGGTTGATTCCATATAATGGCTATTGTGAATAATGCTGCAGTGAACATGGGAATGCCAGAATCTCTTTGAGATCCTGTTTTCATTTCCTTCGGATATACACCCTGAAGTGGGATTGCTGGATTATATTTTAGTTCTATATTCTTATTATTGAGAACCCTTATATTGGTTTCCATAGTGGCTAATCAGTATATTCCCACCAACAGTGTACAAGGGTTCCCTTTTCTCAACATTCTGACCAACATTTGTTATCTCTTGGCTTTTTGATGATAGCCGTTCTAACAGGTGTGAGGCAATATCTCATTGTGGTTTTAATTTGCATTTCCCTGATGATTAGTTATGTTGAGCACCTTTTCATGTTAACCATCTGTTTGTCTTCTTCGGGAAAAATGTCTATTCAGTTCCTCTCTCCATTTTTTTAATCAAATTTTTTTGTTCGTTTTTGTTCATTTTGTTTTGTTTTACTGTAGGGTTCTATGAGTTCTTTATATATTTTGGATATTAACCCTTTGTCAGATATATGATTTGCAAATATTTCTCCAATTCTGTAGGCTGCCTTTTCCTTTTGTTGATGGTTTCTTTTGCTGTGCAGAAGTTTTTAGTTTGATGTACTCCTGCTGTTTATTTTTGCTTTTGTTGCCTTGCTTTTGTTGTCAAATCCAAGAAATCATCACCAAGTTCTATGTTGTCTTCTAGGAATTTTATGGTTTTAGATCTTATGTTCAGGTCTTTAATCCATTTTTAGTTGACTTTCGTATATGGTTACATGGCGTCTAGTTTTATTCTTTTATATGTGCCTGTCTAGTTTTCCCAGCATATTTATTGAAGCGATTATCCTTACTCGATTGTATATTCTTGGTTCCCTCCTTGTAAATTAATTGCCCAGATATACATGTGTTTATTTCTAGTGACTCTATTCTGTTTGATTGGTCCATGTGTCTGTTTTTTATGTCAACACCATACTGTTTGATTACTATACCGGTAGCTTTGTAGTATAGTGTAAATCAGGAAATTGGATGCTTCCAGCTTTGTTCTTTTTTCCCAAGATTGCTTTGGCTATTCGGGATCTTTTGTGGTTCTATACAAATTTTAGGATTGTTTGTTCTATTTCTGTGAAAAATGCCTTTGGAATTTTGATAAGAACTGTATTAAATTTGAAGATTATTTTGGTGGTATGGATATTTTAACAATGTTAATTCTTCTAATCCATGAGCATGGACTATCTTTCCACTTATTTGTGCCTTCTTCCATTTCTTTCATCAGTGTCATAGTTTTCAGTGTACAGATCTTTCTTTTTCTTTTTTTTAATTTATTGGGGTGACATGTGTTAGTAAAATTACATAGATTTCAGGTGTACAATTCTGTATTACATCATCTATAAATCCCATTGTGTGTTCACCACCCAGAGTCAGTTCTCCTTCTATCACCATATATTTGATCCCCCTTACCCTCATCTCCGTCCCCCACCCCCCCACTTTGTATTTTATGATGCATAAAATTCCTAAGTATTTTATGATGCAATCGTAAGTGGGATTGTTTTATTAATTTCTCTTTCTGATATTTCATTATTAGTGTATAAAAATGAAACCGGTTTTTCCATATTGATTTTTTTTCATTCTGCAACTTCACTGAACTAGTTTATTAGTTCTAACAGTTTTGGGGGTATTTTGGTAGAATCTTTATAGAGTTTGCTATATGTATCATGTTTTCTACAAATAGAGAGAGTTTTACTTCCAAATCAGAAAGGAAGAAGTAAATAGTTCTTTAAAATGATCAAAGATTTGCTCCTCAAAATTGAAATTTGTGGAACTCTGTACAATGGTGGAAAGAAAGGGAGATACTTTCACTTAGCAAAATAAACAGGAATGGTTAATATCATGATGTTATCACTCTGCAATTTGTCACAATTCTTTATGTGACATTTTATAGACATCTCTTTCCTCCAGCTATCACCTTAAGCTATAAGCTGTCAAAGGCAATGAAAAGGTTTTTTTAAAAGGCTAATTGTCACAACCTTTTAGTGTCACTTTCCTTTCGGCTTAGTAACATTGATTTAGCTGGGCTAGGAGACAAGTGTTTGATTCAAGTATTTCTTTAGGTCTGTCTCCTCTTGTTCACTGAAATGTGGGATACAGGAGGGAAACCTCAGCTATAAGAAGGCTCTGTTGAAGGAAGAATTCTGCCTAGAAAGCAGAATTTCAATTCCTATGATAAGTTGAGAGTGGGATCATTGGAAGATGGGAAAATACATACAAATCAACCTAATAAACCATAATTGCACATTTCAATCTAAAGCAATAAAATAATGACCCATGTATTTTCAGGAAAGTCTAGATTATTTTCTCAAGACTCAATCCAAGGTGAAGATCTACCTCAAACTACTTGAAATATTAGTAAATGGGAAAGGTGCCAGTGTGCTGGATTGGGGATGATTTGCTGCGGTGTGGGGCTGGGGGGGATAGGTTTGATCCTGCTGCTGTTGCTACTGCTCAAGAAGATGATAATGACCCTGGTATAAATCGTTTAGATGGCTGGACATGGCAGAATTGGGATTTGAATCCACGCCTGCCTGACTCCACCACCTATCCTTCCAACACTGTTCCGTTCACCTATAGCATGTGTTCCTGTACTCTGATTCCTCACATGTCTCTGATAATGTTCCTCAATCAGCAGACCCCAATTAGGTCTCTGATTTATTTTTATTAGTAATCCATTTGGCTTTCCATTTACATAATAAAAGCCAGTGGAATTTTTCTAGTACTGTACTCTCAAGTTACACAAATGCCTTTGTCTTAGAAAAAAAGACTCATTTGTAAGTATTTACTTGTATCCTATAATCATCCTTAAGTATTACAATTTAAAAGTAAAGGATACCATGAAAGTGAGATACTAGAGCAATATGAAATGTCAATACCATTTAATGTGTAAAGAAGTCAGAATTCCTTTATTGTTAAATAAGAGACTGATTCACAGACTTTGGAAAATCATCAGAAGGAGAACCATCTACCAGGTAATTAACTTCTTCTAACCAGTGTAGTCTTTAAGGAAAATCTGTAAGTATTTTGACTAGTTTGCCTTTGTAAAGACTCAAAAGGAAAATTGCTAGTTTCCTTGAAAAACATGTGGTGCTATTCTTCAGGAAATTTTTCCAGGTATCAGGAAATTTGGTACAATTAAAAAGAATACTTGGTATATTCTTATGAAAATAATTAGTGGTGTTGTGTGCATTTGTTCTTCACTATTCATGGTGATTTCTTCTTACCCTAGAAATGATGGTGAATATGTTCTGAACCCAGCATTCATGCATAAATGCTGTGGATAATTTGGCTCCTGAATACTAAGGGCCCATCTTCAGGCACCACTAGCTCAGGAATGGTGGGAGGAATTTAACATTCTTATGTGGAGGCTGAGCATGGATGACTGTGCCCTCACTGTGGAATTTGATGCTTTGTGCCACATACTCAGAGGCAAATATGTCTCTGAGTTGGCATCATCCTCATATGCTGGCTGTCGATTCAGAGAAACCATTCAGAAAAGGGGTTTCAGTGGATTCTTCTGTTTTTAAACTCAGGGACTGTAAAGCTACTTGGGGTATTTCCCGTGAAAATTTCAAAGCAGCATATTTTATATGGTATTAGAAAAGATAAATAAAAATAAATATCATCAACCTAAACTAAATCATTTGACTATAATTAAAAAGTGAAATAATTTGGCATTTAGGAATACTTCTAATCCTATCAGTCTGAGAGAGAGGAAAGGGAGAGAGGGAGAGAGAGAGAGAAATGCATTGACCACTCAGGGTAGTTTATCCAGAAACAGTGGTACATGTGATCCCATTTTCAAAGTAAATTCAGGTTAAAGCCTGGTGCATAACCTTAATTTTAGGTTGATGCAAAAGTAATTGTGGTTTAAAAGGTTAAAAATAATTGCAAAAACTGCAATTGCTTTTGCACCAACATAATATCATTTTTTTAATTCTTACATTTAAAATATAGCTCTAAAAAGAATCTAACATCCCTCAATGTTTTCTTACCATTTAGACTATGTCCTTTCTTCGGAATAATATATGAACTGTGAATAAATTAATTTCAAAATAACCTTTGCAATTTTTGGATTAAAATTATTCCATGAAAAATCTTTTGGGCAACTTCTCACTTTAACTGAACTAAAATTTAGTCCTGTAGTTTTTTAGATGGCCTTGCTGCTTAAATTCAAGCCTACAAACATAAAATGACTTACATAGAATTCTTGGCCAAAACTGAGAAAAGGATTTGCCTTTGCTTTTCTTTAGAATGGGAGGCCTGATAATCAAAAGAATTCAAGCAGAATTACATCATCATTCAAAAGTTAAATTACCCAATCTACTATCACATGCGTGTTGGGGATAAAAGTCTGCATTGAACCATAAGATACAATGGGATGTCTGATAATCTAAAGGAATTCAAACAGAATTAAAAGGCTGTAGATACAACATCAAGTTGTTGCCCATGCACGAACAACAATCTATTGCCATACACGTATTGGGAACGAAGCTGCTCTGACCCAGACAGAAGCCAAATACAAATTATTATAGAATACATATCAAGTTGCCTTTTATATAAAACTTTGGCAAGAACTGCATTTAAGTACATGCAGCTCCACACCCCCTGTTGACAATCATTTTGACACTAATGCAGGGAGTTCTTTGCTCTGTGGACTATCTGCTGAGGTTCAAGGTAATCTGCATTTTATAGTCAATTTTCATTGTCTTGGCCCTGGTTCAGTTCCAATTTAAAAGAATACTTGAAATACTGTCTCTTCTAGTAGGATTCAAACACTCTAGGAATTTGATGCTTTCCAGAATAATCTGTGCTTGTTATGTAAGTACAATCAAAGACACTTTTTCAGAACAGAACAAAAGAGATTAGATTCGCTTTAGTTTAAGTTGTCTAAAGAGAGTGCTCAGTCATGGATTCATTAATGGCTTTAGTACAAATAATGGAAATAAAATCTTGCATTTTTATTAGTCACCCAAGAAGCCTTCCGGTTTCAGGTTCTTCTGGAGGGCTCAATCACTATGGCTCTTCTTTTAACAACTTGGGAAACGTCTTGCCTGATTAGGAAGTTAGTCATTTCACATTTTGACATCTAAAACAATGCAAAGTCTAAAAAAACCTCACAAATTACATTTATAAGTAATAGGATACACCACTTTAAAGATGAAAAGCTCAAGGATTCGTGGCGCCTTTCTTTGTTCCTGCTAATCCTATTTTACTTTTTGAGTGTCAGATATTTTGTAAATATTTCAGCTGAAGTCAAACAACAAATGGTGACCATTCTCTAACTTGGTATCAAAGCATTATTACTTTTTATTAACAGATTTTGTACTCTGATCAATAACCTTCCTTCTGTTTGATGTATTCTTTGTCAGTCAGTATTGTTCCAGCGGAAACACTCTTTGTCATTCAGTTTTAAAGTTTAAAACAGTTTTAAACATCGTGTTCTGAAAAGGAATGATAAAGTAGAATTTGAGGAAATGTCCTTATGGTCCTCATTTTTCTGGAGACTGTTTATCCCTTCTTGTTTTAGCAGTTCCCTCAGCCTTGGTCACAGACATCCCCTGAGGCTTTTCTTTTCCATTTATTTTGTCCATTTAAGGTTAACATATTAGGAGTTTTGCTACTGAGAGATTAAAATAAATAGTTTGATGGAGCTTTCTCAAGGCTCCTGCACTGAACACCGTCTTATTCCCTGGTATCTCTTCAGTACAGGTGGTATTAAGACTTAGAGTTTCTTAGCAATGTGCCATGTTTTTGTGTCTTCTGAAAAAACTGGGGGAGTCGGGGTGGGGGTGGGGGAATGTGCCTTTTTTTTGTATGCACTGAAAAATAAGGGATAAAATTCATCATAGTAAAGTTTCCCCCAATTCCATATTAAAGTCAATTGGCCTGTGAATTTTTACTGTAAAATTCCCTGTAACATCATGGTACAGGATGTGGCAGCTCTAGGTAAGAATGTGACACTGAACAACACAACCAGGTGATCCCAAAACACTACAAAATGAGAATATTACCTGTATTGTTTTCATTTTATAGCTCTAAAAAATAAAACGGGATGAATATCAGTACTGTGATTATATCCATTCTGTATGTTCATTGCAGTATTTGCTGAGTACCAAGCTGTTAATAATTCAGTCTAGTCAAAAAATAAAATGTTTTCCTCTTGGTTCATAATTATATCTCATATCATTTAAGTGTATTTTTTCATGCTATTTTATTTCACCATTTCTTCCCCAACGCTGGGAGAGAATACAAGTATCATTATATTTAGCTGGTGTTTGCATTCTGATTTTATTATTAGAATTTCACAACCGTAATGAAGAAAACCAGGCTTTCGATCAGAGGGGAACTTCAATGGCCATATTGTAAGAAAATATTAGATGATGAATAGAGCAGAACATATGAAGACAGGAGAACTAGTCCAAAAGGCAGAGAAGGCAAAAATGCCAGCGGACAAAGACAAGCCAGGGAGCTCTTTCAATGCTCTTTATAGAGACTGAAGAAAAATATATTTACTGAAAGTTTTTCTTGACAAATCATGACAGATGATTTCATTTCAACATTATCCCCATTCGTCCATACGGTATAAATACGTTTTTTAAATTATCAGATGTTAGAGTGCTAAAATACATGGAAACTCAAGTGTGTGGTATTAGGGAAGTTCATGTTCAGCCAATAATAGGTCCTACCCAGGAGCAAAGACAGTGTGTCTGGGGTAAACGTCTTTCAGAGAGCTCTCACATTCTTAAGATTTGCTTCCTGTGAGAGCATGTCTTTCCTCTTTAGTCTTAGGGTATGTATAAATCAGAAACTTTCAAAATGGGCTAAGACAATACGCCAGGGAAAGAACTAAGTCATATTCCATGTCATAAAATAATACACAATATTAAAAATCTTTTCCCCACGATAAGCACCAATCTGCCAACCATTTCTAATAAATTAAACTCAATTGTTACACATCAAACTCTTCATTGGGAAAAACCACAGTAACTGATACTGAAACAGAAATGGGTTTTGTAGTAACAATTTATTTCCTACATCGTAAAAAAAGAAATAGATGAATCTCATATTCTTTGACTGTTCAAAATGTATATTCAATACATTAAATATTCCCTGGTAATAAATCAACCCAGTAATAAATTGAATATAATAAACTGAATAATGTAAGGTAATGATTTCAAAGTTCCAGGGTACCTTTTAAAGTTCTAGAAGAAGACGCTTGATGACCAAAGATCCTTTCAGGCTTAAAGAACAAAAAATCTCTTAGAATAAATGTTTGTGAAAGAATCTTAAATTTTTAAATTAGACCTTCTCTCCATTTTTATCCATTAATGGTCACTATTGAATAAAAACATAAGTTTATGTTTCTAATCATGGGACCAATAATTGAAATTTAACTTGAATTATAGATTCTGCCCACCTTATTTAAACTCTGATTTAAATAAGATGAGGGATATGTGATATTAACTCACAGGTACACCAAAAACAAAACAAAAACAAACCACGCTTTCATGATATTTTCTTTCACATGCTAGTGAACAAATTAATGCATCATTTTTTTTCTACAGGAAAACTGAAGACTTTAATAACAAACCCTCCAAGGTCAAAATGAATACAGGTATGCTGTCTCTGTTAGTTTTAAACTTTTCAGCCTTGCTGTCTAAAAATCATCTTGGCCCTAAATCATTAGTTTAGCCCTCTGCTGATCCTAAATGTGATACTGAGTTTCTGATTAGATTGACAATCTAAATTAATTACTTGATTTCTTTGTCTTTGTACTCCAATCTTACAGCAATCGAAAGTAGAATTTTCAGTTTTATCTATTTTCACTCCCTTTTTCTGTAATCATATCTTGAAATTAACTCCTACAAACCCTAGGAAGAGGTAGTCTGTCATTTGCATACATATATTTGAAATCCCTCTTAGAATAGGCTAAATTCAAAGGCAAGTTGCTCTAATAGAAAATATTTCAAGTTCCCCATTCTGTGAACCCTTTATGTTGACAAAGCCAGCAGATAGAGTGCCAAAGCTTCATCTGAAATCAGCTTAATTAATCCTCAGATATAATACACATAAAGTCATAAGCATTATATTATTAGATGTGAGAACAGTATCTTCAAATAGCTTAGCAACATTGATGCCTCTGAACTCTGTATTGTATACAGATTAATTGTAAAAGTGGTTGTGATACATGCTATGTACACATGAATTCTTTTCCATATAGAAATAGTTTAGCATCTATTTTCACCTTTTTCTCCCTGAAATCTTTATATTCAATACTAAGTAATTCTGGAAGACAACTTTCTCATTGACATTTTATAACTGTGTTTAAAAAAATACAGTTTCCTATCTGCAAGCAATCACTAGAAGTTTGTTTTAGCCAGTCACCCCATGGCAAAGGAGAAAGGATAGACCAAGATATTTTGTCACATCCAGCTGGTTGACTTTTTGTTGTCTCTTGCTATCTAAGTGCCAAGGGAGGATTAGTGACCACTGGTGAGAACCAGTATCTAATCCCTAGATCAGGTGTAGAGACATGCCCCATTGTCCATGATTCTGTGGCTGCGCCTTAGCAGAAACCTGCTCTGACTTCAGAACTCATGGTCAGCTGGCCCCTGAGGATGTAGTCAGCTCATAGATGTATAGAGCAACAGGCAAGATGAAGATATTGCAGACAGTCAAAATATACAAGAAAGGCTCACAATTCAAGAGAAAGTACAACCCTGGAAATGAACCAAGAAAAGGCATTTGGACCAGTGGAGGTGTGGGAATTAGACACGAGAAACGAAAGAAGAAATATTCCTAGAAGAAGGAGACTGAAGAATAGATGGAATAGAGAGCCCACAGATGAACTAGGATAAGTCATGTTGTAAAACTGCAAATTCACTCAAGCAGGATGTCCACATGAGGAAGTTACATTTACTAATTGTTCTGAGGCCTATCCTTCATTTTGTAGAGTGCTGATTTTCCCATGTATTATAACCCTATTAGGACAGAGGTATAAGATGTGATTATAATAAAGACCCCATATTCCATGTACAATGCATTCAATAATCAATGCTCCTACTCATAGAATCTGGTCCCTAATGGCAAAGTAGGCACATAGAAATTTGTAAATTTGGTTAGGGCTCTGGGATACTGGGGCCAAGTTACTGCTATAGCAGCATGAATATAACCCTCTAAAGTACCCTCTCATTTAAAAGGAGTGAGCTTGACTCTATAAAATATATTTGCATAGTTATTTTGCTTGTATGGGTGAACTTACACAAACATATGCATGTACAATATGATGTTCAAACTTACACATACAAAATTGATTAGAAGTGACTAGAACTCTCTGTTCAAAATTCCAAAGTAATACTAATGTTGCTATAAAAACATACCACTTTTAAATATATATATGTGTGGACATGTGTGTGCATATATATATGTACATATATATATGTATATATAAAATCTGTAGGAAGTTGAAGAAAGCATTGTTGCTGTAGCTACAAAATGAAGTAGAAATTAATGCTTAAATATCTAATAATAAAATTAGTCTTCATTATCTACCTATCAATCATTAAAGCTACATATTACCATTTAAATATCCATGTGTCCGTCACTAATGTTAAAAAAAATTATTTTAAAAAAGATTTCTGTTTTAGTCAAATACATAATAAACAAGCCAAGGGAAATGTGAAATGTAATTCCTTTTTCACACTAAAGTAGCTAAACGATGTATCAAAATGTACAAAACATGCTATATTTCCACCCTTAGAATTTGTGACCCATTATTTTCTAAGGCAAAGCTTAGCTAGGAAAGAAAACAAAGCGAGAAAGACATCAAATAATTCACGAATGTGACTTCCCCATGAGTGCAGCTGGGGGGAAGAGGATGCAAAGTCATTAATGACCTGTGGCCCTGCGAGGCGTTAGTGAGTGTGAAGGGGAGAGTAGCATTAGAATTCTTCAGGATGATGTGAAGTAGGCAAGACCACATCCTCATTTTGAGATATTAAAAATATTTTCAAGAAATAGCAGAAAGTATCAACAAATAAGTAGAAACAGAATATAATACATTTTTCCATTCCAGCAATTTCACAAATGCCTCAACTTTTCAAATTAAACTCGTTATTAAAACTGTTCATGAAGACAGATTCTCCATTCACTTCATCTAGATCTTAAAGTTACTTAGCAGAAATTATTTAACCCAGAGGTTCCCACACTCTCTCTGCTTACAGTGCCAAGATAGCTCAGTAATTTTTCACTGCACTCTCCAGCCAAAAGAACTACCTGATAGTTCTGTTTATTAAGTAGTTAGGTGCAAACAACTTAATAAGTACTTATGCTGTGTCAACTCAGAAGCAATTTAAAAAATTATACACTTAAATTGAAAAAAAGTAATCATTTTATTCCATTCTTTGTAACCACAGTTACTTACTAACGGAATGTGTGTGCTTATTGGGCACCACAAAACTTCTCAGACCTTGGAATTAGATTGTACATCACTGCTCTCATTTGCTGGTCCCAAATTATTTTCACAGGGTACTTGTCTTTTATCACAGCAATCAACTTCTCAAAGATGTCATATCATCTAAAGAAAGGTAGCACAATCTATTATGTTGAAACTGGGAACTAACTCAGGTTAGCAGTTCACACAGTGTCTTATAGATAACACTGTGTTTTCCTCAAAAATGTAAAGTATCCCCCAAAACCCTTGTAAATCCACTGAGGTAGCCTAGGGCATCTCAACACACAGTGTGGGAACCTGGGTTTAACCACTGACACTGCATCTCCTCATTCTATTAAATAAAATTTTCCCTTTTCATTTCTCTGCTTGTTGTTAGGTGTTCAGAATTAGAAGAACTAGAAAATATAATCTCTTGGAGAGCCATCAGTTTACACTTTCAATGCCCTTGATTACACAATCCTTTGGACCATCGATTGCTATATACCACATATTCAATAACATTACTTCCATTTTATCAGAAACACCCATCCTTCATAGCTATTTTCAGTTTGCAGAGTTTGCTAACGTTCTATTAGCAAACTGTGCCTCTCCTGAAGATATCTTTAGTTGTATGTTTCCACCATTTATGTCTTTCTATGTTTGATCTTTGACTTACAGTCTTTGTTTCATTTGACTTACTTATGTTGTTTCAAGTCATTTTAATTATTATCTGCATCAGGAAATTGTTATTTTAAACATATTTATTTAATATGAGAATCATTCTACCAATTTTAAGGTCTACTGACCTTACCATTTGTGATTTTACCAATAATTAATTCAAGTCATACTTCCAAGCACTTTTAAATTCCCTCATATCTAATAAACAAAGTGGATACTTTTCCTTAAGAAATAAAGAAAAGGAAACAAATATGAGACTAACATGTGACAATATGTAATGATTATGTTATCATATTGGTGGTTATATTATTTGTCTTTCTTGTTATAACTTTCCATAAAAATTAATTTTAAGTTGTTTTGGTTCCAGAGGAATGAGCAAAACCATTTTTTGCACATTCTGTACACAAAGGAATGTGGGAATAGAATTGGAATCTGTTCATAAATAGAACACAAACCTTCCAATTTTAGAAGTCTTGTTACTCTAAACTTATATTACATTACAGTAGTTGGTACATTTTCAGTTATTTTGCTTCATGTTGTGATTTGTATAAGTGTAAACATACAGATCCTCAGATATATATTGTTCAAAAGTATAAAAACAAATTAACTTTTTAAACATGGTCATTTCAATACTGTATATATCTATATTGTCTTTGATTTCAATTAGGCTAATTTTTTCCATAACTAATAATAACTGTGTGAAGACACAGAATTTCCTTAATGCTATGTTTCTTTATAAATCCTGTATATCAAACATATCATGCCTATATCAGTTAATAACTTACTTCAAGAGGTGCTTTAAGCTATCTTCAGGAACCATAGCTAGAATACAGTAAAATCTAAATGATGGATACAAAAGTATATTATACTATAGCTGTGAATACTGAGATATGGGTTATCCATAACTCTAAAAGCTAAACACTGCTTATAAATATAATAATTGAACTTAAATGGTATAAACAAAGTTGAGTTTTATACTTGTGTTTTCATTAAAGAAAAACCATAAAATGTTAAGAATAAAATCTGATTTTTAAGTAAAGCATTAGCATCTATTTTTAAGACAGACTCCTGGTGTTTTGTTTTTTGTTTTGTTTTGTTTTGTTTTGCTTTGTTTTGTTTTTAGTTTGGGGTGGTTGTAAACTTTGCAGATGGCTTCCATGATTACTAATTCTGACTGTTCATCTTTCTCATGGATGTCTGGCACATTTCACTTAAAATGCATGATATTGCATGTGCTTTCTCCTTGCTGTGGCCTCTGCTATGTCATTTTTTTGCTTCCAGATAGCGGTGGGTGTGCTCGCAAACGTGCTGCCATGTCTGTTACATTAACATCTGTGAAGAGAGTTCAGAGTTCTCCAAACCTATTGACTGCAGGTATAATATCACTAACTCACAGAATGTCACACTTGAATGGCTTTACCTGACCTTTCTCTCTTTCCAGAATTATCCTGTTTGGATGAAGAAAGTGGCTGTAAATACCTTTTTAATGTCCCACAGGTTCTTATTTTTCTCGCCTCAAGAATAGCTCCTCTCCCTTCTGACTGTTTTTGTTCTAAAAATAAAAAAGCCAAAGGAAACTGATATCGTGTAGAAAACATTTTGAAAATCTAATTAAAAACAACAGTCACTTGCCAAAAATGTGTTGAGTAATTTAAGTGTTAATAACTATTTAAGTTTTGTATCTCATGAACTAAAGCAATGTAACATTTAATCAAGATAATTCATAGGTGCTTTTGTTGTTTTTTTATCTAAAAACTGTTGGGAGGTGGAGGCCGGAGGGTCAGGCAGAGGAATTTGTAGGAAACTGAATCATTATTAATTCATTTCTTCACCAACAGTTGCAAACAGAATAATAGATAATTAGTTTTGAAAAAAACCTTTAATCCAGTCAGCAAAGATCCTTCTAATACATATTTTTAAACATATTGGCCCAGTTAAGATTAATATGTATCCACATATGTAAATATACTCTAGAAGTAATCGGGAATGTGATATTCCAGCGTCTGCTGAGGTGGGTATTTCTATAACAAATGTATGTCGTGACTTACTTAAAATTGTAGACAAGTTCTACACTGAGAGGGGGATACTGCCATGGAAAATCAAAGTAAGCCCAGCAACCTCAGTGTCTCTAGACATGGAAATATACCTTTTGGTGACTGGTTGGTTGGTTGGTTGGTTGGTTGGTTGGTTGGTTGGTTTGACGGTTGGTTACTTGGGGGTTCCTTGTTTTTTGTTTATATTTGTGGGTTTTGGAGCAGAAATGGGAAAGGGATGGAGAGTGTTTAAATAATTTTAATTCTTACCGTGAACATCAGTATCTTTTATACACACATATTTAGTAGTTAGTTCAAGAAGCCCTTGGCTTTAAAGTCGCTTGGTCCTAAACTCCTCAGCTTTGTTGAGGAAAAACAAGCTTCTGTGGAGAATCCTAGTCCTGCCCACCAGCTCCAATCCACAAGTGGATTTCAATGTCCAAGTTTAAATACGGGGTCAGGTGGTTCAATAATATATTAAATTAACAAAATGCAAGTTTTACTGCAATGTATGTAGTACAATTTAAGATTTACTACAAAGAACCGTTCTCTCTCTATATATATATGTATTTGTACATGTTTGCTCATGTGTGTATGAGCATGAAAAAATGTTAGAAAAACTACAAATGTGTTTACATGGGATACCTAAGGGAAATGTGCATGAAGGGAAATAAGAAAATAAATAAAGTCCAGGGCCATCAGGTCATTGAAATGCCTATACCATGAATATCATTGACATTTCAACCAAGTAAAATTGTAGCCGAGGCTACTCAGAGGTGGACCACTGACTGATGCACGTGCTAGGGAATGTGGCATTGATTTAACAATGCCAAGTTGCTGTTATTTATAAAAGTAACCACTAAAGGAATAATATTAGATCAAACAAGACATTGCCATTTTGGAGAGTCACCACTAGAATATCAGCAATTTCACATCACTCAATTTAATAGAAAATATTTAATGCTTAAGATTCAAAATAATAAAAAACATTTACTGCGTCAGGAACATGAAAGAATCTTCAGTATATAGTGGCTATGGGTCATGGCAAATTTTATATTGCTGAGAATAAGATTTCTAGAGAATGAAGTCCCCCGAATTTTGGACTTAATTGTTACATCGAAAATAAATCTCTTTTGTATTAATTAGACATGTAAGGCATAATCCCTTTTAAAAAGAAGTTTTTATTACATTTTGAAGAAAAAAATCAGCCTCTTTTTATGCCCTTCACATTAGATGGTAGCCTTCATAACAACTTACCTGACACAGTGCCTTTGTGTCAATCAAAAGGGGATTGATAAATATTTATTGCATTCGATATTTTATTGTTAAAAAAAACACAGCCTTTAAGTAAAAGACTACATCCACAAAAGGTTCTATAGTTCCCTCTCTGACCCCTCAGATCAGAAAGTCAATATAAGCTGCTAGTCATCAACTATTTGTCTCCTAAATCAGTCTTTCCCTTTTCCATTTCCAAGAAGTGGAGTCCCACTGTATAATTCACAGGACACACTGATGTTTTAAAACTAAGCTAGAACCAAAACAATGAGTACAGAGATACAAGAATCCTTTTCAAATTACATTTTATTTTACCAAAATCACTTGGCAGTCTCAGGTAACACCGATAAGGATGGTATGGTACGCTGTGGTGACCAAATCACTGTGCCAAGAGATAGTCCTGCCAATACCACCTGTGTGTTTTATATTCTTAGGAAAATTCATCTGTCTGTCACTTGTTTCCTTTCAAAATAAAAATAAAAAAATAGAGTTTGTCATTTCCCTGCCTCTCTGAACACTTAATCATTTCCCAGACTCACAAGGACTTTTAAGGATTAAATTAGGGTAAATGAAGAACATGAATGAAAAGGCTTATACAGTACTTAGAAACACAGTAAGCATTCAATTAGTTGACTTAAATTTAATTAGTATGTTTAAATTAATTCTTGCAAAGTAATCGAACCCGCTAAAGAAAGGAGCTATAAGAATTAAAATCATCATAATTGTCAAGGAAAGTACAATTTATAATGTCTAACATAGCACATAAGTTAACAGGAATTGAAATGTTGGAATCATAAAGTTGGAACGGACCTCTGAGGCCGTTCAGTACAGTCTTGGACACTGAGCCCAGAATGCCTGGACAATTTTTCTGACAGATGTTCTCCACCTTCTGTCTGGACACAGAGAGTGCTCATTGTACCAGTGAAGAATAGTTATAGTTCTTAATTCTCAAAGAGCCTGCTTATATTCAGTGTTAAACCAGGGAACGATAAATCTGTCCATTTACTCATTAAATTTTCAAGGAAGCAATGACTATCTACTAAATAAAGAACACTAGAAATTTAGGGCTCTGAATTCTAGCTCTGTTTTTTTCACAAGTCAGTGATCATGAATAATGTTCAAGATATTGGACAAAACCATTTTCCTCGTGAATCTACCACATCAGTCATTTACCTTCTCAAGATTTTTTTCACCTATATCCTCTTAGCATGGATCCAGGATGCTTTCATGTTTTCTGTCACCTGCTCCAAACCACCACACTTGTCCTTCCTTTCCTAAGCTTGCCTGGTAGGAATGAAATTTAAAAAGTATTATGATGCACAATATCCATGTGGAAGGTATTTATCTTTCAGTGCCTCTGAAGAGCTGTAATAAAATAGCAAATCAGGATTGGGTGTTTTAATATCTATAATTGGATTTATTCTAAAGAAACTGAAATATTGTATACTTGAGTATCCTTAAGAGACCACCCATTTATGTGTGGACTTTAATCATTAACATAAGCTTCATTAAAATATGGGTTCATCCTGAAGTTTTCATCCTTGGCCGTTTTTATTCCTTTCTCCTTTCTCATAATTCTACACATTCATGTCTGCTATGTTAAGCAGGGTTTTTCAATAGATCTCTGCACGATTAATATGTCGTATTTCCTACAGCATAGGTACAGTTTCATTTGGAAATCCCTGAGCCAAGCATGAGGGGAGAGGAGAGCCTCTCATTGAGCCTAGTATGACTGTCTTCTGATTCTTACAGTTTAGTGGGATAAACATCCCACACAATGTTCCATAATCTCCAATGTGGCCACCAGTAAGAAAAAGCAGAACTAACCCTCTACAAACTATCGGTTAGAGGAAGTTTATTTCACAGTGTCCCTCAAATCTTCTCAGTATACCCTCTTCTTCCTACAATGCCTCTCGTACCTCATACCTCCAAGTAACCTCCAAGTACCGGGCTCCTATCACCTCCATCCCCAGCACATTCCCACACACCCTTCTGAGCTGAGTTTTATCAAACCAAGAGTAAACTAAGAGAGTTATTTGCTATTCTCAAGCAAATAATTGTATCATAAATAATAATGATTACTATTAATGTTGCTTCTGTTTTCATTGCCATTTCCCCAAATCCACAAACTTGCTCCTTGTCCACGAACAGTATGTGGCAAACAGGTGCTTATCAAATCTCTCCGTGAGTGCCCCAAAGCAGAATTCTAATGATCACTCTGTGGGCTACGCTGTTTGTAGAGTCCTCATCGTTATTTAAGTGACTGAGAATTTCAATCATGTCTGCTCCTATCAAATCCTAGAAGCAGAGTCTGGTAAACATTTCACATATAACTCTTCAAAGTTACTTTTACTTTACGATACCCATTTTATTACTCTTATTTCGAATGCACTGGAGTTAAAATCCATACTAAATTAGCAATTAGCATTAAAAAAATGAAGATTTGTTAGTCTTCTCTAACTCAGCTGAGCTGGAGTCATTCAATTGTACTCTGTGCTGATTCACATTTATTTTTCTTCCTTTGATTTGGAAAAAATCTATATCAAATATTTTGTCTAAATTCAAACACTTACATTTCTCAAGTCATTTTTATCATTCCAAACTCATGTGTTTAGATTGCAAAATAACTATTCCTTAACGATTAGAAGGAAAAAAAAGAGTCCTGTTCTATTATGCACTGAAATAACAGCAATTTATTAATTGTCTCAGGGAACATGTGGAAAGAATCCAGGGCCAGGATAGAAGGGTAGGCTGAATGACCCCCAAGGTCCTTTCCAAAGTTAAGGCTTGATGATGCTAGGAGAAATTAACCTATGTGTCTATGTGGTATAATAGACCCATGCAATACAAATTTATTACCTCAAATGTGCATAAGTTATAGAAGATTCTTGAATGTCTAAGTCCAATAAAACTGATGATAGTAAATATGTCATGGAGCCACTTTCCGAATGCATTATTAAAAGAAATTTCTCAGTAATGAAATTTGTTTTCCATTGCTTACTGCAAGACAATGGACTATATTGTAACAGCTCTTTCATATTTGAATATAAAATGATTTTTAAATGGCAATAAGGAGAACACTCAAGGTCTAGAGAATAATTTGAAATATCACGTAATATGGTAGGCACATTTACATTTTCTTAAAAATGAAAAAAAATTCAAGCTACAAAAAAGTTGATCACTATCTCACATGGGAGTTGATTATGGTTAGTAACACGGGGACATTGAAAGCTAAGGATCTGGTGGTTTGATTCAATGCTAGGAGAACCATTCATTGTTTATAAACCCAATACCTTTTCATGCTTTAATTTGATATTTAGACATTCACACATTCAACTTTGGCAATAAGATAAAACTATATGGTTGCAATATTATTGAGGGGAAAAATCAGGGTTTGATATATGTGTCAATTATATATTATAGTGATACTATGACTAACATTCTAATTGAAGTAAAAATAAATGTACAAATTTCCCATTGGTATATCTGAAGTACCCCGAGTTTTAGAACTGAAATAATGTTGCCAAAAAAGTACATGTGGTTCTTTGGCAAATGATCTTTACTGGGTTATTCATTTCCTTTATCCTTGTATTAATTTCAACCTTTCTTTTTCTTTCAGGACGTGATTCTCACTCACCAGACTCAGGTAAAAAAGCTATTCTGAATAACCATTACATTTATTACGAATTTTTTTAAAAAACATCCATAGTCTCATCATTAACTTCACAGTAAACTTGAACTGCATATACAGTTATGTATATTAAACTGAATTTCTAAAAAGAAAACTTCAATGTTTGAAATAAAAATAAATTTTATTTTTAAAAATGTTAAAAGTGAATGTAGATATTTTTGTATCCAATTTGTGTTCCCTTAATAAAAGCTTGGAGGTCTTACTATGATCGAAATCAAGACACACTGAATGGAGATGCTACATATTCCTCTCTTGCAGCAAAAGGTTTTAGAAGCGTTCGACCAAGCCTACAAGAAAAAAAATCACCAACTCAGGTAAGCCTGCACACACTTGTCTACTGTGGTATTTTAAAGCAAAGTTTTAGACCACTGCTTTAGAGCCTCTTTTCTAGTAATGCACATATTTTGATACATGTTTTATTTTTAATATGTTTTTGCTTTTGTATTTGTATTGCTTGTTAGACTTGTATTTATGAGTACAATATGGAAGAGAAGTCTTAAGTTCTAAACAGGTTCTTTTTTTTCTGATTCAGCTGATAAAAGCAGGTCAGTTTCTAACATAATGTTTAGGATATTTTCTGGTTCTTAAAAAGCTGTCAGCTGATGATTTAGACTTCAAAGTTATGAGGTTAGGAATCCTTTATGTACTTAATAAATAAGAGTTATGCAGCTGCCTACTATATTAATTAAAGGAACTCTGTGTTGAAGATATTAGCAAAATTGTGCCGCAAGCATGAAATGTGTTATCAAGACAATGTGACTAAATACATAACCAAAAAAAAATGTATACACATTTTAAGAGATGTTATCTTAGTATGCGTATACATTTTTTTGGCACCCTCTATATATACCTCAAGGTCTAAAAATATGCAAGGGATCATATGTTCACTTTTAACATAATTTCCCAGAATGTAGAAGGAAACGGACTTTATAATGTATTCTCTATAAAATCTATTTTCCCCTAGAGGGCAGCTATTGATAATAAAATAAAACACAACCTAAATGGAATAAAAATGATAATTCAGTCTAGCCAACAAAATGCATAGTAAGATCGTATGACATTGCTTTACTTTCTTTAAGGGTAGAGTTAACACTGGTTTTTTTAATGACTAATTTTTGACTTTCTCTTTGTTTTTCCTTCAACATTATCTCTCCGGATGCTTGGCAATCCAGGCACCCCTTCTACCCAGAAAAGAGAGCTTTTGTAGCTCCCTGATTACCAATCATACAAAGGGTGACATTTTAGACCAATTAGTAACTAACACACACATTCCCTCCTGTATCAAGTACTTTACTAATAAAAAACCTCTTCAGGGAACTATGAATTCTAATGAAGATGATTCCAGCCAGACAATTGTATATTCTGAAGAATCTAACACAACTGTGTCATACACACAAAAGATTACTAATCTGCTACCAGCAGCTTCCAGCACAAGTCCCAAACCAAATGCTGACCTGAGTAGCCCATTTCTACAAGAAGACTACATGCAAGATTCCCAAACTCAGAGAATTTCTACATTGAAACTAATCCATAACCAGGATCTAGGAAGTAGCATGCCCTTTAATACTCCACAGTTTTCCAAATCTCCTGATGTACCATCATTTGTCAAACGGCCTCACTCACCGCCCCCTAACCCAGTGCCTGAGATACACACAGCATCTCTTTCCATTCAGATAGCTCCTCTGTCAGGACACGATCCTGAAAGCCACAAACAGCTACCTGAACTTTCGCCAGAGACTACAAAGATACCTCTTCAGCAAGAGAGACAAAAATCTGCAGTTGCCGCGGCCTCTCAGTCTTCAGACTGCCGGGTGGTACATTACACTTTCCAATCTCTTCTCACAGGTGTCCTGCAGAGACCTTAACTCCTTTGCTTTGGGTTTCTTGTTTAATCTAATGCTTTGTTAGTACCCAATCAGGAAGGGGAAGGAGAAAGAAACCATCTTCCTACTTAAAACCTTACTAAATTCATCAATAAATGTCTAGGGTTCTTTTAGTTCTCTCTCTCTCTCTCTCTCTCTCTCTCTCTCTCTCTCTCTATATATATATATATATATATATATATATATATATATATATATATATATATATATATCTAAAAATTTTAATTTGGGATACAATTTACATCCCAAAATAGTTCAAAGCTTTTGTATGGATGACCAATAAATTGTTGAACTTTAGAGTTTTATCTATGGAAACTTAAATGTTGTATGACTCCACTAGAGGCATTTCATCTGTTATACACATACAAGCACACACACTTACAAAAAGACTCAAAATTGGGAGCATATCAGGAGGTGGTGAGAGAAATTTTAAAAAGTGAAATAGGTAGACAAATGAATCAATAAAGATCATTCCTAGATCCAATGCTGTACAAACTGATCATATTACCCATAACAATGGTGGTTTAAAGAAATATGCTTTAGCTTTTGACACGTTCCAAGTCCAAAGGGTATGGACAACCCAATCCCATGAGGATAACAGTCATTAGATTTTTCACTTTTAATTTTAAAGGAAAAAAAAACAAACTCATTTGAGCAGATAACTGAAATCCTTCTACATAACTTGTATTATTTGACAGAGTTTTCACTTAGCAAAAGCAAAACCAAAGAGATTCATGTTAATATGGAAACCTCTTTAGTGAAACAACATAATTATGAGAAATTCCATCAACACTACTCAACCCAAGACAGCTCTATACTGAATTCCATCCAGATTTGTAGCAAAACTCTAACATATTAAGTTGTATTATAGTTATTATAGTTTCATATTTCCGTAATTTTACTTCCAATAAAATCTGCAATTGTTATAAAAATTTACCACTAAAACATTTTAAGTTCTGGATAACTAAGATTTCTGTCAGTTAATTCTAGAGATTTTAAAACCATGGACAGTAAAAAAGTATCACATTGATAATGTGTATGTTTAAATAACAACAAAAAAATACTCATTAAAATAAGAAAAGGAAATCTTTTTATCCAGGGTTAGAGTTTCTTAATCTGTTAGATTAAGGATGTGCTTTAGAGTTTCTATGAACCCTGAAAGTTTATGCAGTTTTATGTGTACGTACATGAATTTGTTGTGCATTTCTCCTAAGAGGAGGAGCAATAGTTTTCAACAGATTTTTAAGGTACCTATGACCATGAGAGACCTTTTTTACATGGTGGATATTTTTAAAAGCATTCATTTAAAAGTCTGAGGAAAAAATTAAGTATGACTTTTTATGAGATCAATAGCCTGCTTGGTATCAACTGTTATGAAAATGATGGCTGGCCAAGAACAACAAATGGTACCACTTAAATCTTTACCATGCAAGGTTTCTAAGTTTATACAGTTATCTTTAATTCATCCCCCATCCTTGTATTAATATCCTATAATACCTTTGGCTATCTGTCTTACACCTCACACCACACCAAACATTACAAAACCTCTATTCTGGAGATGTGGGGGAGTAAGAGAAAAATTTGCTCCAGAGTTTCATTCACTCAAGATGAAGTTGATGCTTATTTTGACGTGTGAACAGACATACTTAAGGTTAGAATGGATAGCTACAAAACCTTTAATGGGGCCGTCCACTCTTTCCCTTCTATAGACAACCCCTCCACCACCATTAGCCTCTTGGGTTGTATAGCCTTGGAAGTATTAAACCTTTTCTTTCTCCTTTGGTTTCCTTCTCCTTTACCTAAGAATAAAACCCCAACAGTAGTTCTAACCAATTAGGGTATGTTCTAACTATCATCCATGGCTGGTTTTCTTTTTCACTTCATTTTCACACATAGGTACTACCATTTGCACTACTAGGATATTTTAAAGTTCAGTTATTTTAGTGTCTTATAGTGAAATCTAGAAAGAGAATCAATAGGTGCAAAGGAAACAAAATTCCCTTTCCATTTAGTTGTTTTTAATTTGATCAGTCTTTATTATATCTGTAAGTCAGGGAAAAAAAACTAAGACACTTACAGGGAGGGGACAGTAAGTATGCTACAAAGATTTTTCTAGTGAAGGGAAAACTAATTCTGCTGACTAACAGACAACCTGATAGCATTTCACTATCACGAGGACGAAAACTTCTGAGGAAAAAAATCCCATTATGCCAATACTGTCAAGTGCTCATCCAAAATTATAGTGCAGTGCTATATGAAAACTGCTCTTATCTCCAAAAAAAAAAACAACAAAAACTTATTACATCTCTTTTCTTTCATGTTTTTTCTGTACTGTATAGTTGGCACCTAATTCTCTCAATGTATTTCCTTAGAGTGCTTGCAATTAAAACTGATGCTTTGCCTTCTCTGCCACATTAAAAAAAAAAAGAGAGAGAAATGTTTTATTAATCAGATAATTTGTGTCACCTATTATTTTTTCCTCAAACTCAGCTTGGAACCAGAATTTAACTGCTGGTGTGCTGGAGGTAAAAGCTTCAGACACACAGACAAACCACACCAGCAGCTTCTTCTTTGCGTCCTTGTGTGGTACCTTTTAACCAAAACACTTTTTCGCCAGATGGAGGCTCCAGTCCAGCATTGCTTACCTGCCCCCACCTGCTGACTTTGGGCCTTCACACTGGCACAGACCTCTGACCCTTTCACAGTTTGTACAAACCCCGCCTTCTTGCTCCTGGCCACCTTGTCCAGGGTAAGACCACAGGCTCTCTCACTAGACTCGTCCTGCTCCTCCCCAGCCATCCCAGATGAGCTGCAGATAGCTGACTCTGACACCACTGACCATTCTGAAACAACTTCCCCAACCTCGGGTCAGAGGTCTGCCATGACCGAAGGCACCATCTTAGCCACCCGGGCTGCCCTGCATATAATTATCATTCCTTCCTTTGATGCCATCATTTTTTAAACAGATCTGCCAAGACCAAAAGGACTGATTTCTTGTCAGACATCTCATTTTGCTGCTGAGCATTTTTATTCGCATAGGTACTGATTATTAGTAAACCGATTTTATACAGTCTATCAGGGAAATTCATGATAGTCATCCTCATAGGCCTACTTTGAGCTGAAAAAGTCAGTTTTATTCTCTTCATTTCAGAGTCGCTTATGTTTATACTGTGTTGCTCTAGTTAATGAGTTGTACAGTGATTTGCCTTAATAAGAAGTATTCTCAGAAATTTAAATAAGCATACATATAACATTCAGATGATTAGATCATAGAGAAAGTAAAATTTTTTGAAAATTTAGGTCCTGGTAGATAACAGTTTACCTCAGAGATTCATATGAATGTGTCCTGTATGAATAGTTTATATATCCTTTTTTTCTCACATACACAATTACTGACAGCATGACGCTAACTCTTCCTGCTCCCCCTTCACTAACACCTACATCTTTTGAGCCCATCTGTCTCATAGGAGTCAATGATGTAAATTATCTACACTGCAGAAATTAAGCCCTATGGTTTTTGGGAATTATTTTTCTTGAGCCATTCCAGTATAGAAATTTATGAATGTATAAATTTATGCACATATAAAACACTTATTGTTTTATATATCAATTAATTTATCTTCCATTTAGAGAAACATATATTTCCCATATATATTATATCATTTAAATATGTCCATATGACAAGCAGTTGCTAATAAATGACTTATGAATGCCTAACGTGCTGAATAATTTTATGGCACAGATTTTCAGCTGAATATAAAGTATAGATACGGACTTCAATTTGAAAGACTTATCTTTTTAGACAAAAATGGGAATTTTTTTCTAAAAATTGATTTTATAATGAAGTTTTAAATAAGCACTGTCATAGACAAAATAGGATTTGGGGCAACTTTCCAAAGTTTAGGAACATAGTAACATGATTGTTTTTAATAAGAAAAATCTCCTGTTTTTAACAATAATTGTAACACATTATAACAATAGTATTAAAATTATATTTATGAAGATCAGCCAACCTTGATTTGGGCAAGGAGGCAAAAATATTCTCAAATAACTCATCAAAGGTAAATAAGGACTCTGAAGCATTTGATAAGCCAGTGCCTCACACTTAATTGAATGTCCACTGTTCTTCAGGTAGAAGAGCCTGAAGATATGGGTGCTTCTGATATGAGAGTGATTTCTGTAACAGCTTAGAGAAGTACTTAATCAATAAACACAACCATCGTAATGAAATGTTTATTGACTTTAGGACAGATGTGGTATGGTTATAAAGTAATGAAATTAGGTTTATGCTAGGTCATTGGACAACATACCTGTTTTAAAGTGAAAAATCATGGAAATATGCAGTTAAGTGTGCATGTATGTTTGTTTCCAGCCTGTATAATAGAAGTTTATTTTGTTTGAAAATAAGTAGAAAAAGTTCACAAATCCTGGTTCATTATCTGTGTGCACATGTGTTTCTGTGCATTCAGCTGTAAGGCCATTTTAACTAAATATTTACTAATGTTTTGTTTCATTCGCATGCTTTATGTAATCTCCACAGTGCTCAGTGCTATGTTGTGGATAGATAGGCATGCTTCATAGTGGCGATCTCCACCTCTGTGAACTAAGCTGATTAATTTAATTAGAATATGCATCTATTGAATATGTACTGTGTTATTAGCACCAAGCCGCATGTTATAAAAATACGTATATAAAAAAGCATATCTATGACTATCTCCAACAAGAAGCTTGAAAGACCATTGGGGATATAAAGTACTCATATATAAAGCAATCAAAACAATAAATTATTAAGAAACCAAACAGAGGCCCATAAATTGCTAAGTAAAATTGGAGGAGGGAGAATGCTGTGGTTTAATGTGTCTTTTTGATTCTTCTAGAATAGATTGCTTTATGATGTATAAATCCAAACAGCCATGTTCCTTATACCAATCACCTTGCCCTGGAAACATTTATTCACCAGAGGATATCCCTGACTAAGTCTGAGAACCAATTCCTTTCCTCAAGGCAAAGAACATTCATTTTGAATCCACATACAGAGCAGTGTGATAGAGTTCTGACTACTTAACTCAAGACTATAAGAACAAATTTGCCCTTCACACTTATGTTCTACTGACTCCCACTGACACCTTTTGGTATCTCTGTTGGCAGAATGGCATGCCCGCTAGTCAGCTGCTTCCATTCTTCTTAATTACCTCCTGTGCCCTCTGACATCTAAGAGAGTGATTTTCAGAAATAAAATAAAGAGAAGACACAGAAGATATATAACCTGTCCCTCTAGGCATCAATTTTCAAAGTAAATAAAAACTTGACAGATGATTACTGTCATTTGAATGGAAGTCTTCTATGGTCACATAAAGGAATAATGTTTACAGCAGACAGTGTGCTTTAATGAAATGTCTTTACACTTTTCTCAGAGCCAGATAACCGTGAATGGAAACTCTGGAGGTGCTGTGAGTCCAATGAGTTACTATCAAAGGCCGTTTTCCCCTTCAGCCTACTCTCTGCCAGGCTCCCTCAATTCAAGTATTATCATGCAGCATGGCCGGTCACTTGGTAAGTCATTTAATCGTCATGGTTTTCATGACAATTTCAATATAGTAAGTACAAACCACATGAGAAAAACTTAAAGCATCAGTCATTTTTCAAAAAGGAGGATGAAACATTTTGCACTTCACTTTTTAATTATTCTCTTAGAGGAGGAATTAGGAACTGCATGGATTCAACATTGGAGAAAGTAAGCACCCCGCTATTCTAAGACGATGACTGCTTCTATTCCAAGATGATGAAGGCTATTAGATATTAAGTGTGGCGGTGTAGCAAGAAAGAAATGGGCAGTTAGGGAGAGGAGAGTGCACATCACCCGAACAGTCACAGTGCATTTCCATGGATGGCAAATACTATCCATGTTCTAAGTAGCCCTTCATTTGTGAAAGAGCTTTCATTATAGAAAATTCTTTTAGTATACATAAAGAAGAATTGCTTAACAGTTAAAACTGTCTAATAAGGGGACAGGCTACCTCATGAAGTAGTAAATACTAAACCACTGCCTCACAAAGTAGTAAACTACTATTCATAGTGAAGCCAGAAGACCATCAGCCAGGGATGTGAGTTCCTTTAAATGATGATTCCAGAATTTCATGGAGACATAATTCTTAATCCTTTGGGAATTAAGAATTAGATGAAAGATATAGCTCTCTTCCAGAAACAAAAAGAACATTTGAACATTCATAAAAAATGTTAAGCACATAATTTCATGGGGCTCATGTACTCTTTGACGCTTCCTGGAAAAGAAACTGTACTATATAATGATAGAAACAATATTACGTGGCAAAATATACTTCGAGAATAATGCAATAAATATTTCTTAGTTTCTAAAAAATGTTAAAAAACCAAACAAACCCAAAACATTAAAAAATAAACAGACTAAATCAAACCAATCTGAATTCAAGCTGTAAAAAGTTTCATGATGTTGAACAATTGGAAGGCTTGCAGAGCAGCAAGAAGCAGAGAAGAAGTCAGAGGACCACATGACCACAGCACACCTCTCACAAAAGTAGGAGAGGACCCATCTGGCCACCACCAATCAACAACAGAGAGAAAGAAACTGGAACATAGGGCTTTAACTCCCATTTCCTCTTTACCAGCAGGCAGTACTCCCTTTTCCCCAACAGAGTGCACTGAAAGAACATGATGTTATTAGTTTACCCAGTGACATTCAGCATGTGCATTGTGGAACTCAACTTCTGTGTCAACAAAACCTCCATAACTATAACGCTTCCATGTAGCCTTGGGACTCATTAGAGTAAAGACTAAATATGCTTGTGCCTTCTCTAATGCTGCTTCTGGGATCATCTGTGAATCTTATAATGATGTCCTTTCAGAGTAGAAAAAAGTAGAATGTACTTTTGCCAAAATATTGCCCTTAAAAAAATCAGTCCATGGTGTGGTATTATAACGGGAGCCTATTATATCTAGATTTTTTTTTACAGAGCTATGCATCGTCACACATCTGTAGTAAAACTCGACAAATTATTCTAGCAGTAATATTTTCCCAAATGATCATCAATTATTATTTGACTCTGTGTTCCCCTTGCCTTTCAATTTTGTCCCTCCCACACCAACCAACAAAATATATAACTACTTGAATGTAGATAGGCTTTTTTATCAGAACATATCAATGGGTAGATTGTTACATGTCAACTATACTACATGGAAAGAAATTCCCTATATACACATTGAACAAATTCTAGTTGGCCAGTGCTGAGATAGGTCCTGAGCAGAATATACAAATCTGTCCTGCCATAGAGGAACTTTATATGTAGTTGAAGACGAAAGACTACAAATGTGAGAGTTAGTGGACCATATAAGAGCGTAATAAAAGGCTAATTTATGTAAGCTATTAAGTTCATAGACTCTGAAGACAGAGTTAATACTGTTGGCTTAGGTTGGGACTTTGTACATATTAGGTGCTTAAAAACATTGTTGTTTGATATAAATACGAGCATCATGGTTGCCCTCTTTGTGATTAAATGGAAAATCAGAGTCAAATATTACATTGTGTCTGACTTTGGAGTTGCTTGGGAAGGATATTAATTACTTTTACATACAAAGGCACATAAAGTGTTTTAGTCCTAGCCTTATTCATTTTTCATCAGAAATGAATTGAAAATGCTTTTCTGTTGTAAACCAAATTGGAAATAGTCCTAATAATAGTAATAGCAGTTGTAAATGTTAAAACAGATTTTAGCTTTCAGGGGTCTTATCTCTTCAGAATGAGTTAAATTTTTTAAATCTTGATTATGAAGTTTTATATAAATTTGCTACAAAAACAGTCATATCTTTTGAGATACATACATATATCTCATATATACATATACATATAATCAATCACTGCCACCCTGAAATATTCACACTTTTCCATATCCACATAAAAAGAGAACTTTCTGAGTGACAGGTCTGACAAACCGTGGCAAAGATCATTTTTAGTCACCAAAAATTTGAAATTTATTGTAAAAAAAAACCCCAGAAAATTGTATTATCAATACCATATGGATAGTAATACTGTTGATTTTCATAAATATCTGTGAACTAAGAGTAAATGGAATATATAGTACAAATCACATGAGTAAAAGAACCACACTAAGTCCTCTCTGTTTCTTAAGAAATTAAACTAAAAGTTAATAAAGATGGCATGAAGATAGGAGGAGCATGATAAAACTCATCTAATTTATGTGCTTAGGGCAATTTTTGTACTCAAGGGGCAAAAAGTCATGGGTTTTGGTACTTCAAAGTAAAAGTAAAGATATGGCCATCATGGCTACTTAAATAAAAATTAATACTAATAATTTTAAATCACTTATTTACCCCTAAGCCTTCACATCCAGGCATATGTTTGGATGTGAAGATTTCTTAATGCAATTATTGTTTCCACTTTATTTTTATAAAATTGCTGTCATAGACTCAACAGTCATAACTTTCGTCCCAAGAGTACATTTCAGTACTTTAAATAACAGTAGCCAGCAGTTTCACAAAAATAATATTAATGTAAACTATGACCTGACGGAAATTACTAAACTTGTCTCTGTTTCTGCCCCCTCACCTATAAAACGGATCCCCTTCACCCCAAGATTACTAGAGGGATGAGATGAGATAATGCATATAAAGTGCCTTCTTACAGTGGCTGCCCCACAGTCACAGGGTCTTCCAACAAATGTTATTCTTCCCTCACCCTCTTTCATAAAATGGTGAGGGTCTTCTTGTTAAAAGTTTATTCAATATACATCTCCATGTTGACAATGAGTGGCTCAAATGTAAGGTAAATGAGTTAAAAGAGGTGGCAATGGAAACACAGACTATGTCACAGTTGGCGTAAATATACAAGAGGCACCATTAATTTATGATTCCTTGTGCATCCAATACATTATATTTCACCACATTTTCTCCACAGATTCCACAGAGACATATCCCCAGCATGCACAATCCCTGGATGGCTCTATACCGCTATACAGATCCTCAGAGGAAGAGAAGAGAGTGACAGTCATCAAAGCCCCACATTACCCGGGGATCGGGCCTGTGGACGAATCCGGGATCCCCACGGCCATTAGAACGGTAGGACATACCAGTGTGCACATCACAGCTCCGGGGCTGTGCACACACTATCCAAAGAATGGTTTGTCCGTGGCTTGCTGCATTCCTATGGTCTTACATAATGAGGATTGCCCTCTGTGCCGTCTGATTTCTCATGAATATTCTGCTGTTTGACAGAGGAACACTGTCACTTGGAGATAATCACAGCATCTGTTTTTCCATTTTAATTAAAAATCATGAAAATTGTGATTTTGTTAAGTGATAAAAGTATGTTTTGTTTTACCTTTAACCAAAGAGTGTTAGGGCACTAGACAGGAAAGAGAAGGAAGGAGAAAATGTGCATTCGGTGGCTGCATTGAATTCCCGATAAACCAGTGATTTGTTTCTCGAACTGGATGTGTGTTAACACTAGGAGATGCGGAGCTGTGACTTGGGAGTTGGGACGTGAGATGATTGGAGTGAAGAGAGTTAATGTCATGAGAAGGAAAATCTGAAGAAAAATACACATTTTAGGGTCCCTCTTCAGCTGTGCCTGCTGAGAGCTCTCCAGATGATAAGTGAAAGTGTTTGGATTGTTTTTTTTTTAGTCTTTAAACTCTGCCAAAACATTGCTCAGTGTGTCAGGGCAGCCCCTTCTGGCAAAGCTCAGCAGTAGCAGAGGCGGCTATTGAGAGTTTGGGCAGGCAGCTGCTTGCTGACCCAGTCCACTTGAAGAGAAGGTTTGTGCTAGCCGCAAGAAGGAGGACTTGGGAACCAAGATGAGAGCAGCAGCAGCACCTTTGCAGGTGAAAGTGAGTGTGTGTGTGTTGGGGCGGGTGAGAATGGAGCTCAGGCTGCGAACACTTGTCTGCAAAATCCACATACCTGGCTGGGATGTTGCCAAGAGCTACTATCCTGGAATGCAAACCTGGGGGACCAACAGCAGTAGTGGATAGAGGAAAGGAATGAGAAAGAGATCAGAAAAAAGCAGTGGCACGATTGGAAACACCCAAGGAGAACTAAAGACAACGTGTGGGGGGTTTCTTTTCTTTGAATTTGCATTTATTATATGGGGATTCGGTGTTCTATATACAGAGAAAAGAGTTAACAATTGATTACTCCAAGCATCAGTAGTAGAAATGAAAGCTATAAAGTAAATTTGTATAGCTCTTGCTCTGGGTTTTATACTCGTTAGATTCTGAGAACGTTGAATGTGACTAATTACAAAGTCCTGAAAAATCTATGTTGGAACTGATGATTGTCCTATTTAAGTGATAGAAAAAGTTCAGGAATCATGACTTACATTCTCAATCTTATGATGAGTACATGTTTCTGGTGACAGTGTTTTGTCATTTGTTTCCCTTTTAAGATTTCTGACTCAAATGGTTCAATTTGAATTTTTTAAAATAATGTAGAATACAGTGTCAGACAGGTATAGTGTCACAGGTTTTGCTTCATTGACCTTTGAAGCATGGTATGTACACAAATTAGGAGATCCTTAATTCTATGTAGTTATAGATTCTGTCTAAAAAGAATTTATCTGAGACCTCTGGTATGTTTTTAAGTGTATTTTTAAATCAACAAATGATATATAAAAATGAACATGCAAAGCTGAACCTTTTTATAATCCATAAAACATAATTCTCTTAAATAGCAAGGCCTTGCTCATTAGTTTTTAAATAGAAAAAAAAAGCTGAGATGTAAATAGTCAAAATCAAGTAATATTAAGATGTTTATATTGTTTATCTACTGCCAAATCAAAAGCATATTTAGATATGCATAAGCAAACACATATACTAAACACTAGTTTCCTTCCTGCAAAATAGAAAATGAAATATAAGCAACCCAGCAGTTCCTTATAAGGAACCATAATTTTTATATACAATTGTGCTCCTATTTAGGCTTTTAAAACTCTACAAAGAAGGTATAGGTCTGAGAAGACTCTTATTCACATTTCCTATTTCCCAGCCTTGCCAAGCTCATCCCAAGTATAGCTGTGTTTATAAATGTCGAGTCAGGCCATCTCTGAGCCACTGCAGGCCAAGAATCTCCAAGGTTGTTTTTCTTTCTCATCCGCGTAGAAAGTAATGATTATCAGACTCAAATTGCTTCACATGGACTCTCTGATGAGTGTATACAACAAAAGGAGTCCTGTCTCAATGTATCATGTTATAGTCTCATTTTAGACAACCAGCATATACTGAGGAAACAATTTTGTAAAGTAACCCAGAAACTCTAGAAAACCAAGAGTCAACAAATGTACCTTTGACTTATTTGAGCGAAGGGAAGCAGTTCCCCAGACTGCCTTCTCTCATGTGACCTGGGACATCTGTGTTAGCCTTTTACTGCCAGTCTTATTAGCTACAACAACAAAAACCGCTAAGGTTCAGATCCCGTGAGATCATCTAATTACAGGCAGCTAGTTAAGTAAAATACAGGACTCTTTTTTCCTAGTTCAAATACAATGCCATTTGAGCATTTCAAAACTGGCAAGGAGAAAAAAAAAACAAGAATAGAATAACTATATACCGGTGTGTAAAAAATAAGGCCTTTTCTTTTTCTGGAAATATTTGCATGTTTAATCAGTGTTGAGCTCTGATGTTCTGTAAAGTGTCACAATGCAAAAATTCAGGTATATTCAGCAAAGGTTGTAGAAAACAACTGCATAGTGAATTACTAGTAGTTACTGTCTGTGTAAAACAAGTCCGGAGAACACACAGAAGTAGATGTCCTCAAATTTGGGTAGACTTATATTGACTTAATTTTAGTATTAGCCATAACAACTTCCATGATGGCATTTATAAAAGGAATTTCAAATGCTTAGAGAACTTCTTTTAGAAAGGGACACAGGGTTTTAGTATTCCCTTTTACTAGTCTCCTATTCCCTGTTGCCAACTGACTGGGCATTTCTGGCATCTCTGTGCTCACCATATAAAGCTAGCAGATGGCAGAACTGTGATCCTGCCTGATATGTGCCCTCTAGCAAGGGAAGAAAAAAAATGCTGTTTGTCAAGATACATTGCCATATACAGTGATATAACTTACTTATTAGGCATCCTTGTTGCCACTGGTTGTGTCCAGGTTTGGTTGGAAAACAGTTTTGCACAAAGTTATGTCTTATTTTCTGATGCTGAATACTGTAAAGGAAATAAAGCTTACTGAAGAAAAATTGATCTCTCATGAAAATAAATGTCCCTTGAAGATACTTGTTCAGCTATTTTGTTTAAGCCAGCAAATAATAGCTAGAATCCTGCTTCTCCACTGCACCCTCTCCCAGCAGCTCCCACTATTTGAATATAAGATCAGTCAACAATCCCCTCAATTTCTCCATGGTAGAAAGAGCCATGAATAAACGTGAGGTGGTTCACAACATCAGTAGCCCTTAATGTTAATCTATATTTGTGGTGATTACCAGAATCATATTTTCGTAGAGACTAAAATAAAGATATAGCACAAAACCTTCAATTTCCACATGAAAAATGCAATGACCATATTTCTGAGATAAACATCAGGATATAAAATCGAAACCAAACCTCAGTCTAACAAGTACAAGAATATTTTTGTAGCAATCCTAACACAATATTTTATATCAAAAGAATTGTCTCAGAAAATCTGGTATATTTAGTTACTCTACACAGAATGGTTGAGCTTGCCCTAGTAGCTCTGGAAATGTCAAAATAAAGATGTTACCAAGCAAAATCTTTAATTATGATTATAAAGGTATATGTCTCCTTTCACAGGTATGCAATATCGTAGAGTTCTATCCAATAACCTGGATTCATTCATTAATTCTATAAATATTTGCCATTTCCTACAGTTATTATTTCTTGAACATTTTTTATATACCTAGGGTTGTTTTTTTTTTGTATACATCGCCTCATTCAATTCCCATAACAGTCCTATGATGTGGGTATAATTGTTTCATTTTTCAGAGGCGAAAGCTGGAGCTCTACAAAGTTACCTAACTTGCTGCAATTCATATTGCTAAAAAACAGTAATTAAAGGAACGAATACTTGAATATAGGTTGATCTGACATTAATGTCATATTTCCATGACAGCCCACTATTTCTATCATGTCAAAAGCCTGGGCTGCATACGGAGGAGCTTCTATTCTCAAGGAATTTACAATTTAAAAGGCAAATGTTCCGTACATTTTATTATCATGTTAAAAATTTTTGAAACGATATCTACATTTTTAGATTTGTTCTCAGACTCTGGATTGTGTTTATTATTTTAGTAACTTAGACTAGAAAATATCAAGTTACTATCTCTCTAAATTGATCAGAATACAATTTTAGTCAAAAATATTCCCTAGTTAATTCTAAAATTAATGTCTGGAACAGAACACTCACTAAAATGTTTTAAAGATAATGATAATTATCACCAAAAGGAGTGAGGCAAACTATTACAACACTATAACTTTTATTCAGTGAATTTTGTATAAGTATGTTTGTGCAAATATTAACTGTCCAGTGCTGGGCACAGCTGTGATTTGGGAATAATAAAACCGTAATATATAATGTTCCAATTCAGCCTAAATGCAACAAGGGGTAATATATTTACAAACTGTATGCATTACTGGATAAATTACTGGTACTGTCATCATGAAATAGATTTTTTTTTTATCACAGAACAGAAATTTGCTATTAAAAAATATAAAATATAGAAAGAAAAAAACATTGAGGAACAATGTTTATTTGGAGCAGTTTTGTAACTACTGAACATTTTCTTTTACAGACAGTTGACAGACCAAAGGACTGGTACAAGACAATGTTTAAGCAAATTCACATGGTGCACAAGCCAGGTATGTATGTTGGTCTGTGTTCTGATCAGGTCCTTGTGGGTTGAAGGACGTATATGTATACTCTCCTTTCATATAGCTCTGGTTCATGCAAAATGTCAAGACCCTAGAAAACGTCATGGCCCTCACTCATTTCAACATCCTTCCTTACATCAGCCTTCAAATCACAGATACCTGTTCTCCTGCTCCACACAGATCTGCCACGAAGCCTCTTATAAGGTGACCTTGAAGGGGTGCCAGGTGCTCTGGTCTCTTTCCTTCGTCCTTCCTGATCCACAGTCTAAACCGGTGTGGCACGTTGTCTGCTTAGACAGATTCATTATTCCTCTGTCCACATATGTCTCCTCCTAATCCAGAGAGGGAGCATAGGTAGGTCTCATTGACTTGACAAGAGATATTGAAAGCACTTACGAAAGGGAATTAATGATACAAAAGAGAAGGCTGCCTGAGGAAATGAGGTCAAGGACTGACCTTGTATGTTGCGAAGAGGGCAGCAGAGCAAATACGTTACAGATAAGAGGTCAAACTGCAGAGGCCCAGCAAAAAAAACAATATTTGGGGGAAAAAAATTAAATGGTATTATGAACTCGGCAAAATACATTGGTTTTCTAAATTTCTGTTGTTTCTCTGAAGTTCTGCTGTCTTATTATGATATGGTGACCAAATGTGTATTGCCATAATATTTATGTTTCGTTTTCTAGATGATGACACAGACATGTATAATACTCCTTATACATATAATGCAGGTAGGATGGGTTTCCTTTGCTCGCAATGAATATTTTACGCCCTGCATTGCTTGAAAGAACTTCACAATCACTTTTTTTACCACTCTGTTTGAGTGCATGTCTTCAGTTTATGCAATCTGGAGGATGCTTTTTTTTTTTTCCTTTTCTCAGAGCATGCATAACAAAAGGATTGATCTTTTCTCATGGAAATGAGAACTAATACTGTTTTATCTCATTCATTCCCACTGTTAGTTTATTCTCAGCTTCAGGAATGTTTGAACCAAAGTGTGAAGGCCAGCCTGAAAGAACATACTGTAACAGGGGTACAAAATAAGATAAAGATCTTCTTTTATCAGTGGAGAGAGTGATTACCATTGCGTAAGATCTTTCAGATACACTTCACAAAAACAAGTCAAGCAAAGTATTTTGTGACCTTGTCCATGCTTTTGCTGCAAAATGCAACCATTCATTGAAGAAGTTTTTAAAATCCCACTTTGCCGGGCCACTTTTCTGACTCAGAGTTGCCAATAGTCCTAATAGACTGACTTCAATTCCAGGCATTTCTACTTGTATTTGAGTGCGTTCATATCTTGTGAAGTGGCTGCAGGCTGGATGGAATGAGGAAACCCCTAAAAAATCTTTCTCATCATCGCTTTCTCCTAGATGTCACATCAGGGCATCCCACACAAGGCCTCCAGTCCCTGCCCGGCCTCAGGTTCCCGACTATTGAACGGTGTTTGATTTTCTTTTCTTTAGAGCAGGCTCTGAGGATCAGTCTCACTCAATTCCCATCCCCTACTCCTTAAGCAGCTGCATACTTGCTAGGGGTCCCCTTGCCAGCCTGACCTCAGAACTGCATGAGGTTCTCCCCTCCCTGACACTGGAAGGCCAGTACACAGGCGGCCTGTACACAATGAAAGACTTTATAGGCAAAAGGGAGCAAAAACAAGGAAGTTAGTTACACTAGGCAAAAAAGCAGAAGTTACACTGGGTGAAAAAGCAGATTGGTTATGGCAAGGTCACTTTCCTTTAAGGGATGGCTGGGGTCTATCAGGCAGGTGACCTAACTAGTGATTCCCGACTGACTAGTTTAAGGTTCAATTTCTGGAAGAGGCCTAATAATTAAGTAAGTCTCGGTTTGGTTTGAGGGGCTTATAAGCAACTCCATTTGGGGCCTGTTGTCTTTTAAAGAAGCTCTAAAGCTGAAGTCTGACTATAGAATGAAGGCAAAACACTGTCTCTGTTTGTCATGGCAGTTTGCATAGAACTTCAGGAGAAGCCAATGAGTGAAAACAGACTTCACTCAAAAGCCTGAGGTTTCAGGAAATTCAGAAATTTTGTAATTATTTTTAGTATTGAAGTTTTGTATCCATTAGTAGTTAGTAAATTGAACAGTAGGTACATATAGCCTTGCAGAGCTCTTCAGAGAGTTTTACCATTTAATCAGTACACAAAGTGACACAACTAGTCGCTTTCCTTTCTACTAACCCCACATCCTGCTATTCTGTCTTGTTCTTTCTGCCTCGCTCTTTTTTTAAATGCCATCTCTGCTACCCGCTTCCTCCTATCCACCCAAACCAATCCTTCAGGGTTCACATAATATCTTCTCTGGTCAATCCACCATTTCTAAAAATTCTTTAATTACTAATACATATTTTCTGCTTTTGGCCTTTATCATGTTACCAATTATTTTCAATCATACTTCTATTTGTGTCTCATCTCCAAGAAGCACTATAAGCTTACTAAGAGTTTCTGTTCCATGAGCCTTGCACAGCACATATATAACTTGCTCAATATTTTGTCTGATTGTAATTAACATGTCAATTATTATATGTAAATCAGAGCTTTTAAAGTAATAGAAGATGTTTAGAAATAGTTCTGATAAGGATTTTTAATCTTCCTCTGAAATCTTAACTATGTCATTAGTTTATTTTATCTAGGAGAAAATTTGCCAAGTACCTGTAAGTTATTCCTAGTACTAGTCTGAAAGTCTGAATAATTCCAAAATAATTGATGAAAATTGACAAGAAGATTTATAATCAATGCTTGTGTATATAATACAGAAATAACAAATTAATATATTAATAAAGACTAATAAATTAATATTAATAAATTGAAAAAGATCACACTGCCCAATGCATGCATTATGATTATGCTTATCGATTATAATTTTGGTAAAAATCATGGGCTATTTTATGGAGTACAAATAATTTAATCCTCTTTAAAAATCTTATTTGCTCCTGTTTTGTTTTGTGTTTCACAATAGGCTTGTACAACTCACCCTACAGCACTCAGTCACATCCTGCTGCAAAGACACAGACCTACAGACCCCTCTCCAAAAGCCACTCGGACAATGGCACCGATGTCTTCAAGGACACCTCCTCCCCCGCCCCTCCCCCACATGTTCCTCCTCCAGTCCCTCCACTTCGACCAAGAGATCGGTCTTCAACAGAAAAGTAAGGCATTTCCCCCCACCCAATGGCCTATATTTAGCTTAGTATAAAATATAAGGCCACTTGGCATTCAATAGAAGAACTGGTGCTTACCTTATCGAGATAGTAGATGAATAGTCATATTAGTCTTATATGTGCAATCTTAATCAATACATGTACCACACTGACCTCTACTGAGATTGTAGTAAACCCTTTCACAAGCTGGATTTATAATATTACAGTAACCTAAGTTAGACCTGACGTAACCTGGGCACAGTCTCTACTTTTTGATCAATAAATGCATATAAAAAGACAAGAAAATAGAAATAATTGACATGTACTCTCTTTGGCATAGCAGGTCAGAGACTATGCAGTTAATTTTCAGTTTCCTCAGATTTGAAATGTTAGGTCTATGGATAATTTAAAATTTCCTCTGATACACAAAAATCCTTTTTGACAGCAGGAAGGTTATTCATAAATCATAAATAAGACATTAGTTAATAAGTGTCTAACTGTGACTCATTTCCACCAGCTTTTTGATATGACACTAATTTTCATTTTCCCACTGAAATATTTTTATAGAAACTATTCTCATAAAAATAAAAATGTATAAACACACTTTTATTGTACCATTTAAAAATTAATATTATGACTAATAATAATCCTATTTATGTCACTTCTATTGAGCGTTTGCTATAAGCCAAAGAAAAGCAAGCAACTCAGCAAGCATTAGTCAAAGCACTTTTCCTGTATTGTATCATTTAATGCTGAGAACAGCCCAATGAGATACGTTTTATTTAAAAGCCATTTTAGAGGGGAAGAAACTGTGATTTAGAAATTGAAAGTAACTTGCTCAACTCATACAGTTAGTATGTCCAAGCCAGGATTCAAACTTAGCTCCGACTAAAGTTGTAGTGCTTGCTTCTATTCAACATAGTGCTGGAAGTTCTAGCCACAGCAATCAGACAAGAGAAAGAAATAAAAGGCATCCAAATTGGTAAGGAGGAAGTAAAATTATCATTATATGCAGATGATATGACACTATATATAGAGAACCCTAAAGACTCCACCAAGAAACTATTAGAACTGATAGATGAATTTAGTAAAGTAGCAGGATATAAAATTAATATTCGGAAATCAGTTGCATTTGTATATACCAATGATAAAATAGCAGAAGGAGAAATTAAAAAAACAATTCCATTTACAATTGCTCCAAAGACTATAAAATATCTGGGAATAAATCTAACCAAAGATGTAAAGGATCTGTACTCAGAAAATTATACAACACTGAAGAAAGAAATGAAAGAAGACATAAATAGATGGAAACACATTCCATGTTCATGGATAGGAAGAATTAATATAATTAAAATGTCCATACTGCCTAAGGCAATATACATATTCAACGCAATTCCTATCAAACTACCAACGACGTTTTTCACAGAAATAGAACATATAATCCTAAAATTTATATGGGACCATAAAAGACCCCGGATAGCCTCAGCAATCTTGAGAAATAAGAACAAAGTGGGAGGTATAACGATACCTGATTTCAAACTATACTACAAGGCTACAGTAATCAAAACAACATGGTACTGGCATAAAAATAGATACATAGATCAATGGAACAGAATAGAGAGTCCAGACATAAATCCATGCCTATATGCCCATCTAATCTACGACAATGGAAGCAAGAATGTACGATGGGGTAAAGATAGTCTGTTCAATAAGTGGTGTTGGGAAACCTGGACGGACACATGCAAGAAAATGAAGCTGGACCACCTCCTTACACCATATACAAAAACAAATTCAAAATGGCTTAAAGACTTAAATGTAAGATCTGAAACCATAAAATATCTAGAAGAAAATATAGGAAGAAACTTCATGGACATTACCCGGAGTAAGATTTTCACTGATATATCCCCTCGCGCGAGCGAAGTAAGAGAAAAAATAAACATGTGGGATTACATCAAACTAAAAAGTTTTTTCACAGCAAAGGAAACCATCAATAAAACAAAAAGGGATCCTACTGTATGGGAAAAGATATTTGCCAATGATATATCTGATAAGGGATTAATATCACAAATCTATAAAAAACTTACTCAACTCAACTCCAAAAAAACAAACAACCCAATTAAAAAATGGGCAGAGGACTTGGGGAGACATTTCTCTAAGAAGGACATACAGAAGGCAAGAAGACATATGAAGAAATGCTCAACCTCACTAACCATCAGAGAAATGCAAATAAAAACCACAATGAGATACCACCTCACTCCAGTCAAAATGGCTATTATCAATAAATCAACAAACAACAAATGCTGGCGCGGATGTGGAGAAAAGGGAACGCTAGTGCACTGTTGGTGGGACTGCAGATTAGTGCAGCCACTATGGAAAACAGTATGGAGGTATCTCAGGAATCTGAAAATGGAACTACCCTATGATCCAGTAATTCCACTCCTAGGCATCTACCCGGAGAAATCCAAAACTCCAATTCAAAAATCTGTATGCACTCCTATGTTTATTGCAGCACTTTACACAATAGCCAAGATATGGAAACAACCAAAATGCCCATCGGTAGATGACTGGATTAAGAAGCTGTGGTACATTTATACAATGGAGTATTACGCAGCCATAAAGAAGAAAGAAATCTTATCATTTGCAGCAACATGGATGGATCTAGAGAACATTATGTTAAGTGAAATAAGTCAGAAAGAGAAAGACAAGTACCATATGATCTCACTTATATATGGAATCTAAAGAAAAGACTATGTGAATGAACTAATCAGAGACAGTTTTGGGGACGCAGAGAAAAAACCGAGAGTGGTTAGATGGGTGTGTGGGAGGGGGTTGGGCATAAGGGGAAAGGTGAAGGGATTTGGAAGCAGCTGGTAACCACAAGATGGCCTCAGGGTTTTTTTGAAAATTAATTTGGGGAAGGTATTCTATAATGTTGTAAAGATTTTGTTGGGTATCCGATGGACATGCGTCCTATTTGGGAGACCACCTCAGGGATACTGTGGATACCTGATCATGGCATTGTACACCAGAAGCTAAACATTAATGAATGCCAACTATAATTTTATATATATAATGTGATGGTTCAGTGTGAGGTCGGAGGGATAGTGGATGGGGGGAGGGGGGTTCACAGTATGAGGGATATAAATGATGAACGTCTAAGTATTACCTTGTTTTGTACACCTGAAACTAATAAATAAATTAATTAATTAAAAAAATAAAATAAAAAAAAATAAAGTTGTAGTGCTTGATATATTGGCAATTAATAAATAAGGTCATAAGAATTACTCAGTATTAATACTGGTTATTAAACATCCATCTATCATATCCATCTCAACAATATTATATTCAACACCCCATTGTACCATTAAGAGTAACTGAGGATCACATAGGATATAAGATACCATGAAAATAGACACAGCATGTGTGAGCAGATTCTCATTTTAATACCAATTTCATGATGAATCATGTTTAGAAGTGTGATGTCTTAAATTTGAGAATTAATTTTCTAGTATCTGGTATCTCTGCCATAAAAAAAACAGAACCAAATTTATCTCAGATTTAAATGTGTTATTTACCCTAGGTATTTAGTAAAAGTAAATCTCATCAAGAAATATGCTAATGTCTTAAACATTTCTAGTTAGCTTCCATATACATTGTCTTATGTCCTGCTCAAAACACCCATGCTAAATACTACTCATCAATTTACTAGAAAGCCAGCACTTGCTTCTAATTCTCCTGTCTCTTAGAGCACTTATATTTCAACATGCCATGAAGTCGGAATTACATCCCATTTCATGGGTGAGAATTGCCCTCATCTATAGTCAGAAAATCCTTTGTCCTCAAAAGGTATCTTCCCCCCGGAAGCCTTCTTTAGCCCCAGCTACCTAAAAAGCTTTATTTTCCAAGCCCGTCTTTGACTGCCTCGCGAAGGAAAGTAGTTCAGAGAAAAAAGGTGATTCCAAGGTCTCCTATGGAATGGAATGGATACCTGACTCTGGTTTATCAAGGTTAACACCAAAGGAGGATCTCTCATCCCCGCAGCTTGCTCCTATGGATGATAGAAAACCCAAGTGACACTTTTGTACTTTTCACAAACTGTGATGCCATTTACAAGATAAACAAGATCAAACATGGCGTGTGCATTACTCCTGTCACTTTAAATCAAGGATGCCTGGTCACAGAGTGGTGGGGTAAACTCATATAACTTAATGGAGCATAACCACCACTTAATGGAAACAGAAACATACACAGCCGCCATTGTGTACGACTCAAGGGTTTACTAGCAGATCACTGGCTGTATATGTATAAACCCCTTGTGTCAGTTTTTGAGCCTGCAGGAAGATCATCCTTGTATAAAAATAAAAACTAAATAAAAAATAGAAGAAAACAGAATATAAAAGAAATGGCTTTCTTTAAATCATTTATATAAAACAAAATATAAATGTGGCATTTTGAGCAGATTAACTTTATATCCTGAAAGACTTTTCAAAACAATCTATACCAAAATTAACTTTGAAAACAGTGAGTGGTTATCTACAACTGTTTTAAGCGTAGAGAATTATTTTCATGTGCAATTTGTTGATTATTTCTAGGCATGACTGGGATCCTCCAGACCGAAAAGTGGACACAAGAAAATTTCGTTCTGAGCCCAGGAGTATTTTTGAATATGAACCTGGGAAGTCATCGATTCTGCAGCATGAAAGACCAGTAAGCACTTGTCATTAAACAGGATGCCAGTTTTCTAGGCTTCCTGGGTTCCCAAATAAAGCTGAATTTCATATCATTTAGCAATATTTGTCCCAAATTTAGAAATCATGTGTATTTTGTATCATGATTTGTGCATCTCGTCTCAGAATTGAAGATGCACTCTTTAATACTAGGGGTGCCAAAAAAATGTATACACATGACTTGTATTCATCTTTTCTTATCGGTGTATGTTGAGTATTACAATTTTAATATAGTTTTTTCCTTCCTTAAAATGTGTATACTTTTTTTTGGCCCCCTCTGTATATTATCCCTACTGACCAAATCTAGGACTTATATGATATAGCTGTGCCTAATCATAGTGCTGTTTAATTAAAAAAAACTGTCATAAATGTAATACTTAATTGCTAGTCTTCATTGCTAGTGAGAAAAATCATTCATTACAAATGGACCCAGGCAGTTCCATTCCTTGCCTTCCATATAGGCCTTCCCCTTTGGTTTAAGGGGAAATTTTCCAAATGCTTTTTTGAAAAATAACAAGCTGTCTTAATTGATTCTTATTAAATCTCTCTCAGGTTACCAAGCCTCAAGCTTCCTGACTGATTGTCAATCTAATGGATCAAGATTATGTTTCACTTTGTAGTATTTTTTTTCCAATTATTTACTTTAATTATATGCAAACAAAAAGATATATAAACTGGAAAATAACCATTTGCTTTCCCAAAGTGCAGTTTAACAAAGGGGTTATTCCTTGGCCTTCTTTGTTTTTATGTCTCCAGTCCTGCTTTCTGAGTCCTTTGCTTTCCCTCCTTGATCAGTGACCTCAGGATCTCTTTAAAACTATAATTCCTCTGCATCTTTACAAAAATCTGCTTTTGGAGAAACAACTGAGGTCATTTGCAATTTACTCTCGGACATGTCTTAAAATAATTTTAGGTGTCAGTGAACAAGAAAGAGAGTTTTCTTTGTTAAATCCTTTAAATATCCAAGAAACCACATTATCACATATAATGCAAGGCCAGGCCTGGAATTTGATTGGTAACCCTTGCCTCACCACACCCAATATGAGTGTCCTTAGTTTAGTTTTGGAAACCCTATATTTATGGTTATGTTCTTGAGAAACATGTTCAGAAAACTTATAATCACATAATTCAGACATGGTAATTTATCTAAGCCTTCTTTACCTTCCTTCAAATAACTCATATCTTTTAGAGTAACAGAACTTTAACGGAAAAATTGAAAGAGAAAAGGAACATCACTGATTTGCAGGTTCCATTGCAAATGTATAACCCTTTTACCAGGTTGTATGATCGAATATCTTGATACTCTGTAATTTCTAGGATGAGAATTGAGTGAACTATGACATCACCATTGCATTAAATTGAAAATAGCAAAATAGATTTGCAAAATAATGAGTCTCAGATTTAAATGTAAATAACAAAACTTTAATGATCATTCTAACAATGTATGAGGCTCTTAGGATGATGACTGCGGCAATTGTATTGGAATGCTTTGGTAGCTGTGGTGCCAGGAAACAGGATTGATTTTTAGAAGCTTTCCTATCAGAATATTTCTATTATTTACTCACTCAGCAAAATGTACTGTACACCCACTATGTGCCAGACATTGTACTAGGTGCTAGGGGCACAATAGTGAACGAGACACAGTTTCTACCTCGAGGAACTTCGAGTCCGTCATTTAATGGATGTGCAGAGCTAGAGCTGCATTTGTGTGACATAGACCACCGCCTAACTGGTTGAAGTGGTGGCACACCTGAAGATTCCTTTTGCCCTCTCAAGAGCTCGTTCACAGGCCCTGTCATTGTGACTGAAATTCCCACATTATTCATGTCTTTGGGTTAAAGCTTTGAAGGCTCCTAGTTTTAAAACAGCAATAATAATAATAATAATAATTAATAATAATAATAATAATAATAATAATAGCAATAACAGTAGTTGTAAATCTTTATTGAGCATTTACTATGTGCCAGGACCTGTAACTAGTAATTTATGCCTCATCTCATGGAATGATCCCAAGAACCCTATGCAGTAGATATATGGAATTCCCATTTTGCAGATGAAGAGACTGAGGCACACATTCAGTAACTTTGTCCAGGGTCACATAGCTGGTGGGTGTTGGAACTAAGCCTGGAGATGAGGAGATTTTTAGAAGCTTTCCTATCAGAATATTTCTATTATATATATATATATATATATATATATATATATATATATATATATATATATATATATATAAAGTGCACTTAATCCCACTATGCGGCGACATCACCAGGATTAGCTGAGTAGGAAGCACATGTAGCTAGTAGTCATTTTTACCTTAGTTTATTTGATTATTTATTTTGCAGTATAAGTTATTTATTTGCTAATTTGTAATAAATTAGTGTACTTGATTTAGTTAACCAGGAACCTGGGCCCTGAGTAGTTAAGACATATGAGTAAGACCAGTATGCTTAACTAGTTCTAATAGAAAAATCTGGAGTATGGGTATTGCTGGAGATTCGGGTATGGATGAGTACAAGAAAAGAGCAGTGGGGGAACCTACTGAGTACATACTCAGAAGGAAATGAGAATGGGTATCTTATGAAGAAATGGCAAGAACCAAACACTTTTATCCCTTCTAAACAATTTTGCTGAGGACCAGTCTTACACAAAATGATTTGAGCTAGCTCTCTGTATCATTTTGGCCAGGCTTTTTATTATAGAACTAGGCAATTGGCTTTTTATTATAGAACTAGGCGATTACCTTTTTGGTGGTGGTGGTGGTGTTTGCCCTTTGGTGGGCTTTTTTCTGTTTTGTTTTGTTTTTTTGGAGAGGCAATCAGAATGAATTCAGGGTTAAGTGCACAGTCATGTTGCAGAGACTGGCTGTATATTGATACAGTTTACATAAGATTCTGGAATGTCTTGAAAACCCAAGCTATAGAGGACAAATGGCAGGTTTGCTAAATGAGAGTGATGTAGGAGCGAATGGACAACACTTAAGGATTTCAGGGTGGTCTAAATGCACTCTCGCGTCATTTTGCTCCAAGATGGTTTGTGAGCATTCCTTTGCTCTTTCCATATTTAATTTTTGTAAATTATACACAATACAGAGGTCGTTTTCTGTTGCTCTTTTCAATTCTTAGATGACTCCATCCTCTGACCAGTTTTCCCAAATGCCATCTTGGATTCCCCTCTTCCCCACTGATCTCAAAGTCCTCTCCTCAGGAGAACTGCCACTGCCTCTCCTCTCCTCTACTCCACAGTTGTCCATGGCCTGTATTACAATGACAGCCACCTACCTGATCACTGTCCTAATTCTCCAATCTTTATGAAATCTTTATAAAATCTCTTGCTCAAAACTTACTTCTGGCTCTCAAGTGTCCTTAGAGCAAAATCAAAATTCCTTAATATACTTTACAAAATACCTTGTGATTTGGCTCCTGCCGAGCTTTCCTGCCTCACTCACTCTGTTCCAGTTGTACAGAGACCTTTCCATTCCTTCCTTATTAGAGCTTTGCATGGGCTGTTCCCTCCACCAGGAAAGCTCTGTCCACCACCTCTCCCTTCACCTGGAAAAGCCTCATCTCACTTCCCCCGGGGCACCATCTCGGACTCCTCAACAAGTGTAGAGCTCCCCCTGCTGTCCGCTCTCCAGCTGCATTTCCCCCTCACCACACTGAATTGTAATGGCCTGTTTGCTTGTGTCCCTCACTAGACTTTAAGCTCCGTGAAGGCAGGGACCATGTCTAGTGCACCAGTTGTATCCCCAGCACCTAGCACAATGCCTGGCACATGGTAGGTGTTCAGTGAATATTCATTGAATGAATAAGCGAATGAATGAACATAGGTTTGACCCTTGCAGTGAGTGGGTAGAATTGGTGAGACTGAATCCCTGTTCTGTTGCTAATCTACAAAGTCTACACATTTCTAGTGCCAAAAAGCACAGTGGGTCTCCATCAAAGTACACACGAGGGATTCGACACACTGCTATTAGTAACTGTGGTTCACTAACTGAATAAAAATCCTTCCCCAGATTCTGTGCAAAAGCATCTCCTTTCTCTGTACAAATCAGTGGAATATGTGTTTATGTTCTTTACCATGAAAGTAAAAGTGAATGCAGTTTTTAGAAGTGCATAGATATTCATTTGACTATAAGCTTGCAAGTTTTGATTAAATGGGCTTAATGTTTGATCTAGAAAAATAATTTGCAATCACCACAAATTTCTCTTTAACTGACTTGAACCACAATTTATTCCATGAAACAATCATACAAATTCTCGCAACTTTATATCCCATCTGGATTGGATATGTTTATAGGTAAGCCACATTAAAAGAAAATAAATTCAAATAAAGCATTTATTTAGGACCTCTCTATACTTGAATCAACAGAAAATGATATGAAGATGGTACCTGTCTCTGTTATAACTAATCCAGCACATAATGATAAAAGCAGAAAGAAACAATCATTGAAAACACAGAGCAGAATTAAAATTCAATTTAAACCCTCAGTGAACTTAAGCTTCTGTATTAAGGAAGACTGTCACTCAAAGTTTAGGCTATAAAAATTTTGAGAGTTTCATCTGATGGTCTGAACCATAAAGATGATTACCCCCAACTAATAATGTGCATAGCATTTATTGTGGAACCTCAACAAATATAAAACCTGGGAGCCAATGCCGTGAAAGCTTACCAGTTAATGAGCATACATTTTTAAAGAATCAGATCATATTGACACTTCTTTTTGTTTGGAACAACATACAGAAATTATATGCCTGTGATGAGAATACTGAGAACAAACAGTAGGCTTTTTATAACCTGAAAAGCAACTAGATGTCTTAAAACTGTAGAAAACATAAAACTTTGAAAAATTGTTACCCATTGGTTACGTTTAAAGAAAACATGTGTGATTTGTAGTTTTAGATTTTCTTAAGCACTTTCTCCTACACTGAAGACGCACTAGTTTTCAGCACAGGTTTGCTGAGTTTTTCAAAATGAGGAGACTAAAAAAGATTAAAAGATGTGCAACAGCATCTCTGCTCTTTTGCTGTCTTTTGGGAGCAAATAGAGTAAAGCATAATCATGTTTCCTAAATGAGTTCCTGAGTGTTAATATTTGTGTCATACAACTCAAAGGAACTTTCAAGTTACCCGTGTTTATGTCTGTTAGCTGACCATCTGTATGTGTTATCACTGACTGTTGTAAGGCCTCTGTGGATCTAGGTGGATCGAGGTTGCTATATATAATACATTTAGCAGTGGATCTAGGTTGCTATATAATACATGACTAAAGGGATTTGACAGGTCAGCCACAGCAAAGAGGAAATTCTAGTTCTGCCACTTAACAGTTCCTTTAACATAAAGTCTCTGCACAAGCGCGTGCTTTTCATTATGTTCCAATGTTGTAGATAATTACCCATTGTCGTTGTTTTGGGAGTTTTCTCTGCTATTTTCAACGGGCATGGATTCTAGATAGCTATCCATTGTGACTATAAATTGAATTTTTATTCTGTTTTCATGTACAAAATCATAATTCATGGAAAATTGCTAAGGTATGGTGCAGGATGATAGATATTCTTCTCCCTTTTCCATATTCTGTAATAGAAATATATTTCTATAAATCAGGATTTAGTATGTCTGTTACATGTTTTCTTGAGGTGAAAGTCAAAGTGAAGTTGTAACCACTGGCAAATATATTAGGTTGGTACAAAAGTAATTGCAGTTTAAAACGTTCAATATAATTGCAAAAACCGCAATTCCTTTTGCATCGACCTGGTACTTATTTGTTTAATAAATTTGCTGCCCTCTGCTGTTCAAAATGTTTTTTAAACAAATTTGTTACCCTCAAGAGAAATTTCTGTCTCCCTTTAACAAAACAAAATAACGTGTTTGAAAGCAAAGATCACAAAATCAAGAATTAATAACATTTTAAGTACATAACATTAAAAATAATAAGAATTTAAAAAGCCAAAGATTCGTTTCCCTGTGGAAGAAGTAATAGGTCTCTATAGGCAGAACAAAATTTAACTGAAAACTTCTAATGTCAAGTACCCTAAAAATCAGTGTCAGCTGAACTATTCCATGATTGTTACATGCTGCAGATATCATTTAAGTGATAATTGGAGAAAAATAAGAGTTTAGTAATATCATAATCTCAATTAGCACTTGTGTACTCTTGAATGAAATGTAAATTGAATCAAGTTTTTAAACTAAAAATAAAATGGTAAAATTACCCGAATATTTTCTTTCTGTTACTTCTGAAATGTAAACCAAATATAACATTGGCATAAATGAGAGAAAATATCTCAAGATTCCTGCAACTTTCCCATATTAATTATAGTATGTTCTCCATAACACTCAAACAGTGTAAAGCAAAATAACACTTTAAAAGAAAAAAAAAAAACAATCTCAATACCAGAATACCACCATGGTCTTTTGTAAATCTTTTCTTACTGAGCTCATCCCGACACAGTATTTGTGATACCATTGGAACTATTACACAAGCATATTACACAGTCATATTCTGCTTTTATCATTTATTCTCCCATCATAAACATTTTCCAGGGTTACTACACAGTTTATCATGATCACCACATGTGTCGGATAACTTAGACTCTTTCACTATTTTGTTGGGACGTCTCAACTTTTTTATCATTATAATCTCATATTATAAAATGTTGAAATAAAAAGCACCCCTAAAACTACTTTGGATATAATTGATTATTAAATACAGGCTGTATGTTATTAACAAAGTTAATGGAAATGTAAAAAGTCATTTAAACACTTGGACAAGCTAATGTCCAAATAATGGCTTTTGTCTGAATATGAACTATCTCAAGGCACCCAATAGTACAAAAGCATGTCCTCTCCTGGCCAGGGGGAAAGGCTTTTAGGAAAATGGAGGGCTTTTTTTCCTGACTGAAATACTACTGTCCAATGTTTAATTGCACCATATTTAATTAGGATTATATAATACTTATTAGAAAGTAATAACCCATATGTCGTACTTTAAGCATTCATTTTTAATAGAAAATCAACAGGCCGAATCAATCTGGTTGGGCATGTATTATTTGAAAGCTCTAAGGATATCGCTGGGCAAAGTGAATGCTCCGTGTCTGTTTTTTCTATTACTAAAGTAATGGTACCTATTTTCTCAAATTGTTTATAATAACACTCCTAGTTTTTCTATCTTAACTACAATATTCAGACACCACTGGAGGGGAACAAGTGAATTATAAAAATTGGCTTTTCCTCTAAATTAGAGTGTCAACCAAAATATGGTGGGATTTTCTCCCTCACCCTCTCTTCAATCCTCAGCCACTCACAATACCTCGAAAAAGCTAACCCCATCCAAATCTATTTCTCTACCTCAAGGTAGACAGGTAGAAGGTGACATTGGGGGCATCTTATGAAATGTGATCTTTCTTCACTTCCTGAGTGGCGCTTTGTCCTCACATCTTTTCAGTGGTCCAGACCATCCCTAAATTATCTGGGTCCTTAAGGGATATTTAACTTTTCCAAAATGTTTCCTCCTGCCTTGCCGAAGGCAGGGTGCAAAGTACTGCTAGCTGGTGTCCTGGGTTCCCTCAAGAATCTCTATCTAATGAATCAGTTTTTCCTTTACCCCTCTTTCTTACAGCCCCCTCTCCCAACAACTCTGACACCTGTTCCAAGGGAACCTGGCCGGAAGCCTATTTCTATTTCACCATATGGAGAAGTCACTGGTACCCCCTCCCCTCCACCCAGGAGTGGCATCCCCACACCAAGCCCAAGCACCCCGGCTCTCTCTCCCATCTGGGTGAGCTCCTTCCTGCTTTCACTTATCCAATGCCTGTTGGGAAGTTCAGGTGTAGCCTTTGTCCTTCAGAGGCTAAGAAACAAGGAGAGTCTGGTTACTCACCACCTCCCCCCACTTTGTTGCCCTTTTTCTTTCTCACCTGGATCCCAGGTTCTTCATGCCAATCGAAACCTAATACCCCCTAGCACCTTTCGCTCCTCCTCTCACCTTGTATCTCTTCCCACCTTTCCCCTCCTGCTCCCCCGGGCTCTCCATGTGGGTGCACCACAGCAAACGGTCTGCAGACTGCAGACTTACATGCTGGGACCAGTGAGGGCATGGGCGATGGAGTGACTCACCGAGAAGAGCTACTTGGTGACAGAAGTTGAGCCTGTTTTAATTCTCTGTGCTATCAGTGCTCATTCTCACTGTCACAGACAGTGACAGTTTTTCATGGTTTATGCATCAAGCTAAGATGAAAAGCAGAAATGGTAGACAGAGGAAGTAACTACCGTGTTTCCCCGAAAATAAGACCTCCAAAAGACACATTAGAACTGATTGTCTGGCTAGGTCTTATTTTCGGGGAAATACGGTAGGGGCCTAAGTGATGCCATCAAAGCTCACCTTCATATCCTAATTTTACTCATGTTACTTTACTTCCTTTGTTCTCTCTGGCTGAGATTTGTTGGATGAGAGTGGATGCATGTTTGTGTGTGAATGTGCGCGCGTGTTTTTCATACTACACAGCGTTTCCCTCACTTAGCTCAGTGTGCCTTTTCCTTCCCTTTTCCTTCACATCTGCTCCAGACTGATCGCATACATCCAGATGACATAGATTTAGAAAATGAGCCCTGGTATAAATTCTTTTCAGAACTGGAATTTGGACGCCCGGTAAGTGAGGCTAGACTATTAATATAAGAAAACTCGGAGAATGTTGTTTGACTTATAAAACATATCATGATCAGAAGAGATAGGTGTCGTTTAGAGAACAAAGCTCAATGTGTACTCTATGCACAAATTTGGTACAGCTCAGCCCACAGTCACTTCTGTATCAAATGTTTAAACGTGTTCCAACCCTTTCTATATATCCAGATCATGCATTAGGATTACTCTCTATCTAAGCAAATTCAAAACGTTGAGATAGTTTCTGTCCTAGAATAGTCAGACATTATTACAGATTTATAGAAAATTTCTATTTATTTACAGCCCATTTTGGTCTACTTCAATCAGAAGAGCACTGTAACATTTATAATGATAGTTACTATTATTATAGCTCCTAATTGCTGAAGAATCACCAAGCACCTGGAGAGTGCTGGGTTCTGTACTCATTTTCTCAGTGAGTTCGCACAGTGCCTCTCCAATAAGAAGAAACCAGAGACCAGAGAGGTTAATTAATTTGCCCAAGATAGTAAGTGGCAGAGTCAGATGCTAAGTCCAGGCCTATCAAACCAACAAACAAATTCCTACTATAACATATTGCCAGAATATTTCCACAATAAAGTATCTCGCTTACTCTTAGGGATATAAGGAAAGGGAAAAATAAGGAAACCTGTGGACCTTGATTTCTAGTTTTGCTACTAAAAACCACCACAATACCTCTAGCCCCAAAACCCCCACCAAAGATGGACCTTATGAGAATGCCTTAGTCTTTTTGGCATAAAGAGTCAACCCAGGCCTCAAATAACAATTTCCTTTATGAACTCGAGTTTTACTGGGGAACTCTATCTACTAACAGCAGTGCATTTGAGGAGTGTCAGTGATATATTTTTTATACTCTTACTGGTGTTTCTGAATTTTAAACTCAAAGAACATACTGACTACACCGCACAGCATTTTATTAGAGATCAGAGAGTACAATCTTCTTTTTGCCATGTCATAGACTGATTTATATGCTCATATACTAAACCACATATTGTATCCTGGATAGTTATAGCACTCCCTTTTGTCCATTAAAATACAAAGGAGACGTGGCTAGATTCATTATCTTATTGAATTGGACCACGTAGTGACTGTAAATAAATATAAACCAAAGAATTTTTTCTAGAATTTCTATACCTAATAGGAGGAATGTTTTCTCTCAGTTTTTTCTAATTTGTATTCCAGTAGTCAAATAAATGTATTCTGTTTCAGACAAAACAAATTCTTTAACTTTATTTTATATGTATTGTTGTTGGTGATTAGACAGCTTATAGGTACGGTACCAATTTCTGTTCTGAGCCTAAATTACCAACATTTTTCTATAATCATTTTCAGCCACACATGGAAACTCACCAGCATGCTATCCACTTGCTCCTTTAATGTTTCTTTAATACACCTTGCGTTCCTTTGTGGCTAGAGACTAGGAGTGCTAATTTGATTTGATGAACTGAGTGTATAAATATACTAATCAAATCACTAGTAATTTTGCCCAGTGCTTGAGAATATTTACGAACATAGCACTCTTCCTCTTAGGCTACCCCCATTTTGCTCCATTCATGTCACTCTTTATGTGTATCTGATGCTGTCAGCACTCAATTTCTAACTGTTGTCACCTTTTCCACATGTTCATTCCTTGCTGCCATTGATTCTCCTCCATTCCATCTCTACACTTCTGCTTATGTGGTGCACCTACACCCAGCCTCCTAAAAAGGCTCTGGACTATGTTCAAGATCATTCTTCTGGTGTTTCAAATGAGGTAAAAACAAATTATTCTTTTTCAGATTTCTCTCTTAGGAGCTGTTACCTTGATTCTGAACATCTGTGTTTTACAAGTCATTATAGTGGCTAAGCTATTTTTTAAAAAATAAACCTCTGTATCATTGTGTTGTACTCCGTTTCATTCCTTAGACATTAATTATACTTAAAACACTGGCTCTTTCTGAAATGTAGAAGAAGAATCATTCCATATCTTTGAATTGAATTCTTTAGTGCAGTCCTGGTATCCAGGAGTGTGATCATCAAAAAATCAAAAGTAATAGTCTTAGTGCATATATTAAACACCTGTTTTGATTAGACTAAAATGCTGCCAGAAGGCTTCTCTGAGCCATTTTATCCTCATGCTTGGAGGTGCAGAATGACACTTCAAATTCTTAGATAATCGGATGTTTATGCCCAATGTATTCCTAAAATTTAATTTTTTGTTCTTAAATATAATTTGTGGATTTTAGCATCAGATAAAATAAAGAATATGGCTGACAAATAACTGGCACACATGTCACAAATTCCCAGTTCTACACCTTTGACATACATTACTAATCCGTCTCAATGCTGTAATCCAAGCAGCTACTATAATAGATTATCACTGGCATATGTGATGAAATGCCACCTCTGCTTAGGAATGTTCACGACAATCTGCTGGGTTAAAAAATTTACACCAGGCAATGTAAAATTTTATGTGAATTAGTCAAAGAGAGTCTGAAAAAAGCAGAAATAGTCCAGCATCAAAAGCTTTTTATCCCGCTCTTTGCAAAGAGAAATAAAATATTTAGGAAAGTATTTTTAGGACTCATTAGGAGACATAAGCAAAAGTGACAGTTTTGCTAAATATCAGTTATATAAAAGTCTCCCTGTGGGAATTCTTAGAAACAGAATGGGAGCAGAGTAAATTGCTTTTTGCACAGTAGTTACTCTGTGGTCCTAAGGAATAAAACAAAACAAACAAACAAAAAAAACACTTAATATCTTATTTTCATTGAAAAGTTTTAACTCAGTTAAATATGTGCCACTAGAAAATAAAACAAGTAGGATGCCTATGCAGCAGGAAGTACTATTGACACATGGTGGTGAAAACTGGAATTGCAGGCATAGTCTTAGGAGGCAATACCCAACTTTCTAGAGATTCAATTTGCAATTCTAAATTATTTCCCCTGAGGTATGCAGCAGAGTGTATGTTAAACAGAGAAGTGATCAAAATATTTATATATTAAATTAAAAGTAAAATTGAGTAATTAGGAATATTCTGGGTTATTGAATTCAGTCATTTCCAAAGGTTTATTTTTTTACAGACAGGCATGTAATCGGAAGAAAATCAAATATAGCAAACAATTCTATTCTTAGAATTCTTATGTTTCCTTCACATCTGAAGAAAGGGTATAATTTCAACATAAGAACAACCCAAGACTTTGCTTTGGAATTCAATTTGGTCAGATATTTCTCTCAGATATTTTGGTCAATATTTTTAAGATGTTTTTTAAGGTAGTTGGTTCATTGAGAACTGGAATAGAATTTAGAGATCACCATGTCCAATGCCATAGTTTTTCAGCCAAGAAAAGTAGAGCCCAACAATTTTAGGAAGTAATGTCCAAAATCACAGGGTAAGTTGGTGGCAAATTAAAAATAAATATTAATCTCTTAACCTTCACTTCAGGGTTATTTCCTTTATACCACATTTCTTAACATTTCCAAGAGATATATTTAGAGCTCAAATCTTTTAGAAACAAATTATTTACTTAATACTATTCCTTCTTAACAACTATGTCTGTGAAACAAGTTCCACTATTTAACATTACACAATAATTCTTAAGCTAAAAATAGTAGAAACTTAATTGTATGCATTCTATATTGTTATAGTAGTGGCAATAAAAATCACATATAAAAGCACTTTGTTGATGGTTTAACTGATTTTCCATTATCTCTGGGATTCAGAGGGGGTGTCGTATGATTCTCATAGCATATTAATTTTTCAATTTCACATCATTGTTTGTAAAAATATTCTGTTAAGGTACTGGACTCTGCCTTTAATAACCTAAAATATTTCTGGTAAAAATTGTAATTAATGAGACATTACCTTACCCTATTATTTATCAAGTGCCTATTCTATGCCAAGAATAACGTATTTTCTAATCCATAAATACAACTGAGAAACTGGTATTAATGAAGAACAATTAAGGACTTGTAAGCAAAGTTAATCATATGCTCACTTAACAGAAAGAATGATTCAGAATCTATACTTTATTAAAATGACCTTCGTTTGGTGTGTAATGTGTGACTACTTGGTAGATCATAATAGGTAAGATAAGTTACCTCTTTTCTGGAGACAATTTCCATTTCAGGATGAGTACCATTCATACAATTATACAAGCTTTTCTCTTAGTTATCTTTCTAGACTTTTTACTGTTTCTTTATAATTTAATAAATTTAAATTTAATACTGAATTTTTTCCTTTGAGTATACCTAAAAAAACAAAATCAGTTTCAGTTTATTTGGGGCTGCGGAAACCAACACCGGAAGAATTATTGTAGTTTCTTAGTTTGAGTCGAAAACAATTTGTCAGTGTAGAACCTTCACTTTCTACACTACGTTTTAATTTATGTTAGATTTTTATTAGGCTTATCCAAGGATGGCAATTCAAAATTTCTGATCACTCTAGAGGTGTTCTAAGAGTGCTCTGAAATTGACACTTTTTGATAACCAACTGTAGTTTGTGGTTGTGTGTCCCATCAAAGCAGTGATCCACACAGATGGCAACATTCTGAGGCTCTTCAGTGTTGCTTTTCTGCAAACATGTAGAATTAATATTTCTAAATCAGAATATAGTTATCTGGTTTTATTTATTTACTTGCTTGCCTTCCTTCTTATATAGTATTTATTTTTCTGCCTTTCCAGTGTCCAATTCAGAGTTCAGCAAGTTAAAATAATCATGTAAACTTATCAGATAAGTGGGCCAAGCTTTTTTTTCTAAGCTTTTATTTTTGAGCACTTAAGAACCTAAACATATTTTAGAAACTAAAAATATTAGAATATGCTTTTCTGTCTAAAATGGGAGAAATATCTTCTTGCAGAGAATGTTTTTGTTCCTGGGCAAGATTCCATTCTCATTCAGTAAGATGGAATTAAATGAAAATATTAGTTAATAGGAGCAATTTTAGAATTATGCATAAAGGGGCTTGTCAGACTGATCTGCATAAAGAATCTCAAAATTGTATTCTAATATTTTAAATAGTTAATTGGTGTTAATTTACAAATAGAAACTTAAGTTATAGAATTAGTTCTTAAAGTGTGATTTAATTTCCACTAAGTAGGTTTTTAGCACTCTGGTAAGATGTTTCTGTGTCACAGGAACTTAAGATAAAATTCATCAAATTTGCCTTTCTGGCAGCCATTTTTAAACTTTTATATAGAACATTTTCAAACTAGAATTTCAGTTTCTCATCAGACCACAGTTTATTTGTGACGGGTACTTAATCATCACATTAGCATACATTTCCCTATACATTCTAGACATCATACCACTACTTTTGTCTTGCAGCATCTCCTCAAACATTCTAGAGTTCAATACTGATCCTCTCTTGCCTTTGTGTATTTTAGCAACTATTCCAGTAGATGGCCATGGGAAGTGAAAAACTCTTATGTAACATTATTGCTTATTATCTATTTCATTGCATTGTTCAGAATAAGAGTATGAAAATGGTGTGTACTATAAAAATCAGGAATTATGCATCAGTCTGTATTTTCTAATTTTCTTTGTTCCTACAACCACGGACAACTAAGAGTTGATTTTCTGATGAAAATGTTAAAAGTTGACTTAAAAAAAAGGCTCTGTGTTGGTTCATTAAATCGTTTATTTTAAAGTAACCCTGAATTTAACTATTTGAAAGACATAAATCTGTACCTAATTTAAGTACCAGTAAGTCCGTTTAATTCCAAACAAATTCTGTGGTTTTTATTAAAATGTCCTGTATGTTGACAGATAAAAGACGTCTCAAGTTCTGCTTAAATTTTAGGTTTTAAAGATAACACCTGGCAACATGACAAAAATTTATAAAGAAGGTTTATGTTTTATAAGGATTGACTGATGACAACAAATTCTTTAAAAACATCAAACCATTCTTGTATGTAAGAAATTTCTACTTACAGTCAATTTTCTCCATGAAGGAGTGGTTGTTGATTTTTCTTTTTTCGCCCAGGCAATGTTTGTGTTGTAGATAACTAGAGTAAAACAGAGAAATACAGTGCAGTACATCAGAAGAGAAAGTTGATAAGAAGAAAGTAGAAATTAGGTTGCATGATTTTTCTTTGGGAGACATTTTTTATGATCATAATAAATGGTACTTTTTATCTCAGTTTTTGCAATATTATTTTTAGAATACTTGATTTAATGTTCACAGACGAATGAAATTTTGCTGTGGTACAAATTTTCATGGTACTATTATTCTATCTTAACAGGCCTCCTTGTATCAATCCTCTATAGATAGAAGCCTGGAAAGACCTGGCAGGTAAGAATTGTACTATATTATGCAACCAGAATATTCTATACCAGTGGTTTCTTTTTCAATGAAAGATTAATGAGGATTATATATCACATGTATTTATTTTAAGCACGATACTTCATGAAGTTATTTTGTTTTGTTTCCGTATTTTTTTATATGACCATATTCAAAAATTTATAAGAATCAAGTGAAGTAATTCTGAATTCCTTTACAGACTGAGAAATTCTTCCTTTTGCTATCTTTTCTATACCCAGTCATTTTTCTTTAAATGAGGGTTCTAAGCATCTTATTTTCAATATTGTTAGATGATGTATATAATAATATATTTGAAAAATATCATAAATATTTTATAATAAATTATAAATTACAAAATTTTTAAAGTGTTCTAAATTATGTTCCACATATATTTGTTCATTATACTCTGACCACACCAATCAGAAATACTGTTACTATAAATAAATGAGGGCTTACTATATATTAGGCATTCTAAGTGCATTAACATATTCAATCCTTAAGACACCACCATGAGTTATGTACTACTATCTCCATTTTATCTTTGAGTAAATGGAAATTTAGGCTCTGTAACTTACCAAGTTTACACAGCTGGTAAGGAGCAGAGACACAGTAGAACTGAACCAAAATAACTTTTAACCAACTGCATTAAACTTTTAACTAACTGCATTAAAAATCTGCCAAGTTAAGTTTTGTCGGTAGGCTTTGAATATCACACTTACTTTAAAATATTACAGAAATTCAGACACAGTTCAATAGCAATACTGAATAATACAAATTCCCAGCCATACTGTAACATCGACAAATATTTATGTAACATTAATTCACCCTTCTGTAAATTTCTATCAACATAAGTAGATAACTTTGTAAATCAGGCCCTTTGTAAATTGGGTTCCAAGACATTAATATCACTAAGAAAGGAGCTTCCCCAACACCTCCTTTTACATCCTTTTCCATCTATATATACACCTAAAATGTTTGAATTATTAAAGTAATAATCTGACCTGAGGATTTCTGTAAAGACACACAGACCCTCATGTGACAGGACTATGACAGCAGAACAGCTCTAGGAGAAGATGGGGTATCCTCTTTAGAAGAATGCAGACAAATTCTGAGGTCTGGCTCCACCTGTATACTTGAAAAGCATGTGTGTTCCATTTACTCATGTGTAAAACGGTGATGACGCTGTGGGTTATAAAAGACCATAATGTCGGAAAGCAAATAGCATACGGCTGGCTTCTAGGAGGTGGTGTGTTGTTGCTGCTGCTGTGGATGTAATTTTATCTAATGGTTTGACAGACAGCATGCTGCGTGATAGATATCTTTGTTCACTAATGTTTGTCTTCAACGATGCAATACTCAGACCCAGATCATGATAAAAATGTCCTGCCATTATAGACTGTCAACACCATTTAATATAACTGGGTGAAAGGACCCTTTAGTAGTTTATTTGCTGACCAAATTAGTGGTCATTCAGTATTTAAATAGAAAAATCTTGGCATTCCAGGGTAAGGTTTTTAAAGCTCAGATTATTAGAAAGAGCTATCGGGAAACCCTGAGGTAAAAGAAATTTGTCTCACCAGATGTCTTCCTTTTCTTTCCAGTCCTTTCCTCCATTTTGGCATCTCTTCTCTGGATGTATTCATGTTGTTGGAACTCCTCTTTATAGAGAAAAGATATATGACACAAATCATAATGTTGAATTGTCAGTCACAACATGTTATACTAAATGGAGAATTTTTACTTTAAAAGATGATTATAAACTTATATCCATACAAAAACTTGCACACAAATATTTATAGCAGCCTTATTCATAACTGCCAAATCTCCGAAGCAACCAAGATACCCTTCAGTAAGTGAATGGGTAAACAAACATTCATGTAACGGAATATTATTCAACAATAAAAAGAAATGAGCTATCCAGCCACAAAAAGACAGGAAGAAACCTTAAAAGCATATCGCTAAATGTAAAAGGCCTATCTGAAAAGGCTACCTATCATTGGTTCCAACTATATGGTGTTCTGAAAAAGGAAAAACTAGACACAGTAAACAGGTCAGTGGTTGCCAGGTGTTTAGAGGGAGGGCGAGATGAAGAGGTAGAGCACAGCGGATTTGTATGGCAATGACACTGTTCTGTCTGATACAGTAGGATGGACACCTATCATTATACATATGTCAAAACTCATCGAATGTTCAACAGAAAACATGAGCCCTATGTAAACCATGGACTTTAATTACATTTAATAATAATGTATCGGTATAATTCATCAACTGTAACAAATGTACCACACTAATAGAGGATGTCAATAATAGGGGAAACTCCACAAGGGAATATATGGGGATCTCTGTACTTTCTAATCACTTTTTCAGTCACCTAAAACTGCTCTAAAAAAAACAAATTTTTTAAAGAGACAATTATTTAAAAAAAAAAGTGTTTAATATCAAGGAACAAATTCCTAAAAATGCAGTTTTAAATTTTGAAGTAATAATCATTAAAATAAATAATTTAATCTTTAAAATAAATAATTAAATTAGTTTAATTATTTGTGGGATGCACAAATAATTATTTGCAGTTTGTGGGATGGGGGATACGAGTTATAACACTGTTAACAGCATATTCCACCAATCTTTCTGGTTCACATGTTAACTTCTCCAAACTGAAGCTGATTCCTTCTTTCAGTTCTGCAAGCCTGGCCAGTGACTTTAGGAAAAGAAGGAAGAGCGAGCCTGCCGTGGGGCAGCCGAGGGGTTTGGGGGACCCAAGTGTAAGCAGGACCAGCCCAGGCCGAGCAGACCTTCCTGGATCAAGCGCCACCCTGACAAAGTCTTTCGTTAGTTCTTCTCCTTCTTCCCCATCCAGAGCAAAAGGTAAAAAACAGTAAATTGAAGTGTAAACAATTTATTAGTTTAAGTTTTAACCTAGAGTAAGGACCCTGTGAGAACTGGTCCAGTGATAACCATCCAGAGATAGTTATTAACAGTGTTTAAATATAGCTCTGGAACAATAGCTTTCTTCCTACCCAGACTAAATGAAGTTGGTGAACCATTTGAGTGGCTTAAAGGACTCTATCATCTCTTAGTGTTTTTTTTCTCCAAATATATCATTTATGGTTTTTTTGGAATAAATTAAAAATATCAAATAATTTATTGTCAGGCTAGTAAAAGATTATATTTATGATTGTTAATTTCTAATATTGCTACAATGAGCAAAATTAATCAAATTTATAGAATAGGAGTTATAAGTAGCAACGGAGAACACTGTTGCCTAAAACGTACATTTTTTTAAAATTATTTTTCTAGATAAAATTTGTCTAACCTATGAAAGTCATTTCTTTAATCACTGGCTCTATATGTTGGTCAATATTCACATATATAGTAGAATATCCATGTTCTGCATGTAACATAGTGTTCAATTCACAACAGTTCACTAGTAAGAACTAACTGGTTTCAAGCCATAATGATAAAATTTAGATATCACCAAGCCCTTTTTTCCATATGGTCTGTCTCCTTAATGGAAATTCAGTGAGTTTAGGTGAAAGAAAGCAAGTTATCCCTTAAAGTATCTGAAATACTGTTGAGTGCATTACTACCACAATAACAATATTATTTCTAAAATGGATATTTTCTAATCCATTTCTAAAATGGAGACTGAGGATTGAACCAGCACCCATAGGTACCTAGATCTATACCAAACTTGGGGCTCCACAGTCTCCTGGGGTTGAAACAGAACAGAGAAGGAAATCTGAAGAGTGTGAAGAAAGTGAGCTCTAACAGACATCTCCATGAAAGAGCATAGATTGAGCTACATGTATCAAATGTAGGCACTAAAAATGTTGCCACGTGGTAGTAACAGCTAAGAGGTAGCTGGTTTGATGCAAAAAAAACAAGCTGGTTTGATGATTGGACTCTGGATAAACAGAAGACAACAGCTCTCTTCCGCGTCCTAGTAAAACAGTGAATACTAACTGGAAGGTTCAGAGAGAGTGCACCCCTTTCATGATACCCTTCCTCAAATTAACAAGGATACCTTTATCAGATTCTACTCATTTATGCAAACAAATACGTTAAGGTAACAAATAGGTCATGAAATGCCATTGATTCATTTTGCTCAGATACCACCCAAAAGTTAAAAGGATTCTGATTGATTTAGATATTTGTTTTTATCCTAGGGGAGTGTTAAGTCAACTTCCTTTCCCAAACACTACATGTCTATTTAATGTACTTATCTACTTTTAAAGAATTTGGGGAAGATTATAAGGGAGGAACTGTCAATTGAGATAGGTTCCTCTATCTTTATTTCTAAGGGAAAAAAGTCCCGTTAGATGTATTTGGCCTCTCATTTATTAGTTGACTCAGCAAAGTAAAAGAAAATATTTCCATACATATTCCAATTGAGGTCAGGATTAGCTCTCTATTATCAAATTGCAAATGATTTTCTAAAAAGACCTTCCCTGGAAAATAGCAAGATGCTTTTACCTTAGATGAAAGTTTTCTAGTATATCCAGTTATCCTTATGAGAACCTGCCTAACAAGTGGTTCAAGGTAGAGCAATTAAAGAGGTAAATTAGTTTGTTTAAAGAGGCACTAGTTATGTTTTTCTTGGAAAAATATTAGCAGCAACAGTTCACAGCATCTTGATATTGTGGTTTTGGAAAATACTTTGTCTTATGCCTTTTTTATCTAATGCCCACGAAAAATTATTTGATACAGTTATGGGAGTATTAATTAAATGTAAATTTATTGATTACTCTTTACCTCTTATTATTATAAGTCAAATGAGACTCAAATCCTGATCTTATTAAGTTAATACATCTATATCACTTTTGGCATCAATTGTTAAACTTTTAAATTTCTACCAGGTCATAAGCAATGAGCTTATAAGGTACTATTGTGTTTTCAGCATACCTAATATTTGCAGAAAGGTGTATGAGGTATTCAATAGAAAATAAGTATTTTAGGTACATTAATTCCTTTTTATACATAGTTTTGTTAACTCTAATATCTGCAAAGCTACATTCATTACAAAAGTATTACCTTGCTTTAGAATTAGACTGTTTTCCTCTAAAGTTGAAGCTTCACTTATAACAATCTGTCTAGATTAAACCATGCTGCTTTCTCTTTTATCTGATGCTAACTGACATGCTCTCCTCTTTGTGAAACTTTTAACTTCTCCAAATGTCTCTCCTTCCACCACGCTGCTCTGGATTAAAAGGTGGGGATAGCAAAATGTGTCCACCCCTTTGCAGTTGCTCAGGGCTCAACAGTAACCCCTCCAATGAGTTAGATTCCTGTAATACTTACAGACAGCATTTGGACGTCCCGCATGACTCACAGAGGGCCATTACTTTCAAAAACGGCTGGCAAATGGCCCGGCAAAATGCAGAGGTCTGGAGCAGCACTGAAGAAATGGTTTCCCCAAAAATCAAATCCCGTAGTTGTGATGACCTCCTAAACGATGACTGTGATAGCTTCCCTGACCCGAAAACCAAGTCAGAAAGTATGGGCTCTCTGTTATGCGAAGAAGACTCCAAGGAAAGCTGCCCCACACCGTGGGCTTCCACATACATGCAGGAGGGCCGCGGTAATGGCAGATCAAGGCTTCGGCACAGGGCAGCCCACGACGCCCCAGGGTTCCTAAAAATGTACAAGAAAATGCACCGCATTAACCGCAAAGATTTGATGAATCCAGAGGTGATTTGTTCTGTCAAGTCGAGAATAATGCAGTATGAAAAGGAGCAGCAACACAAAGGCCTGCTCCATGGATGGAGCCAGTCCTCCACAGAGGAGGTGCCCAGGGACATGGTACCCACCCGCATTTCTGAATTTGAAAAGTTGATTCAAAAGTCAAAATCCATGCCAAATTTAGGAGATGAAATGTTATCACCTGTAATCCCAGAACCACAACACAATGGTTTATGCCCCAAAAGGCGATTTTCCATTGAGTCTCTGCTGGAGGAAGAAAATCAGAGTAGAAACCCTTCTCAGGTACAAAGAAGCTACAAGTCTAAAACCCTGGTGCCCATTCATATTGAAGTCACCAGTGATGAGCAACCGAGAACGCATATGGAGTTTTCTGATAGCGACCAAGATGGAGTGGTGTCTGACCACAGTGATTACATTCATGTGGAAGGATCGTCCTTTTGCAGTGAGAGTGATTTTGATCACTTTTCTTTCACATCCTCTGAAAGTTTTTATGGATCCAGCCACCATCACCACCACCATCACCACCACCATCACCGGCACCTCATCAGCTCCTGCAAAGGCAGATGCCCGGCCTCTTATACTCGATTTACCACAATGTTAAAACATGAGAGAGCTAAACATGAAAATACTGAAGAGCCCAGAAGACAAGAAATGGACCCTGGACTTTCTAAACTTGCATTTCTAGTCAGTCCTGTGCCTTTCCGGAGGAAAAAAAATTCAACTCCCAAAAAACAGACTGAAAAGGCAAAATGTAAAACGTCTGTATTTGAGGCTCTGGACTCTGCCCTTAAAGACATCTGTGACCAAATTAAAGCAGAAAAGAGAAGAGGAAGTTTGCCAGACAACAGTATATTGCACCGTCTTATCAGTGAACTGCTGCCAGATATTCCTGAAAGGAATTCATCACTTAAAGCTCTAAAAAGGAGCCCCATGCACCAGCCTTTCCACCCACTGCCTCAAGATGGTGCTATTCATTGTCCATTGTACCCAAACGATTGTGGGAGAATGCCCCACAGTGCCTCTTTCCAAGACATGGACACCAATAACAACAACTACCACCACCAAGACCACGAGAGTACACTGAATCTCCAAGGTGGATGAACTTTTCTTTCTTTCTTCTTGTGGTTCAGATACCCACCCTCCAGCTCTTTCACTTTCCATTCCTTCATCTCATCATTCCTGAGCTGTGAGACCACTTGGTACCATTGTGTGTTATGAAGCAAATGCTTGTTGTGCAAACATGTCTTATTGAGTGATTCTCATTTGCCCTTGTGATATTTGCACTTGATATATGGCTTAAAGTTATCATCAATTCACAAAAATTTACTCATTTAAAATCGAAAGGGAAAACCTTTTTGTAGCTTAATGTTATGGTTGAAACAATGGTTAAGTCACATTAAAATAAGAAATTAGACATTTTACTTTAAAGAGATTTCAAGACAGAAACCATAATTGAGTATCAGTATCCCTAAGAGATTGACAACTTTGCATTAGTTCTTTTTGCTGTTGTTGTAAAATGAATCAAAGCCAAAAGTTTAACAAATACCCTTTTCCTTGATTTTTATATTAACTTTGTAGTCATTCATTCAATAAATAGTTTGCTCACATTCTATATGGAAAATACCATATGAAAACACTGAGGAAGCAAAACTGAAGTATGTAATATTGTAATTGATGGATAATTAAAAGAAACTAAGAATTGTCTAATAACTTTCTCCATTTAAAGGACACAATTAGGATAAATTTTTGTGAATGAATCTTTAAGCTGTGTATATATATGTATATACATAAAAAAGTCTAATTTCCATCACTCAGTATATTCATTTTCTCTCCCTTTCCATTATGTAATTTATTTATTTTCTGTTTCTGCTAACACAATTCTATATTGACATTTGAATTAGACCATTTGGGTTAAAAGTGACTCTTGATTCAGTTTTCCCAGATGGAGTATCACTTGAAGTGGCAACACAAGAACAAATAGCAATTCAGATGCAGAGGACTATTTTTTTTTATATTTACATACTGAAAAGAACAAGGTGTTTTGATATTTCCATACGATTCTTTTCATTAATTCTTAAGGTGCATCTGTTTACCATGTAAATTTTAAGAAGTTGGAATGAACATTCCAGGCTGAAACTTGGATCATCAACAGAAAGTCTTCTATGCATCTCACATTGAAAAGCATTTTAAATATATTATCTAATTAACACTGGCATAAACATAGATGATAGGAATCATTGTAAGCACTGTTTTACTACTAAGGAAATTGAGACCCAGAGAGGACAGATAATAAATTTGACCAAAATCACACAGCAAGAAGGTAGCAGTAACAGATTCAAACTTCTATTACTTAAGAATTTGTTGTACAGAATATAATCTCTATAGAAAAAAAGAGACATGATTAAATTTTCACATGTAATATATGGCTCATTATCATATATATCATTAACAATGATAGTTGTTAATTATCATTGCATATATTTACTATTTTATTAGTATTTACCTTTGTTCCATATATACTATGCATGCAAGATGCTTCAAAAGACAAATTCGAATTTTAAAAATCAGTTTCTACAATTTGACATTTTCACTGATTGAGACATGTCAGAATCTAAATTTTTAATAAATTAGCTTCCTTTTTAAGTTTTTCAAAATTCTAATTTAATCATCTCTCAATTTTATGTGTTCATAGAATATATATTATTATTGAAACATGATTTGAGAGGACTTTGAAAAGCATTTAAAGGACAGCTTTGTATGTTAACAGAATATTTAGTTTCCAATTGTGCTTAACCCAAGTGAAAAATAGTTTATAGTCCATGGGTTAGTAAAAGTAATTTAAAATTTATTATGACAGGCTTTTGATCATGAAAATATATTAACTTAGAATAAAAAATATACTGCACATAATCTTCTAGCATTTATGAAAATAGCTGGATAAATTTTACTGAAATATTTATGGTCATGTTATCTTGCTAAGCCTAAAGACTTCAGAGTTTACACCTCGCCGAGTTAGACATTTATCCTTATCTTTCATTTAAGTGATACCCAACCTGCTGTAAGTAGACAATTCTTCCTTATAATCAAAGTCGTTAAAACTTTTAAACAGTGTTTTCTTTTTATGGATTGGCATTTTTCATTCCTTTACAGATGGATTTATTTTATTTTTAATGTTTCTTGTTATTCAACATAATTAAATTTATTAAAGAGATAAGCAAAATAATATATAAATTTTGACCCAGTTATACTGGTAAAATTTTATAACATAAAATTTTATAACTACTGGAATACTTTTAGCCTCTAGTTACATTTCCACATATAAATGCGTATAAGATACCACTTTAGTGATATCATTAGTGGTATAGGATACCACTAAAAGATCCTTGCAATCATAATTTTGTAAAGTAATTAATTGTTTATACTTTGTATTAAGGGGAATAAAAACAATTCAATATTTCATAAGCAATTTGGCAACTGATATGATACTATCTGTTTAGAGCATTTTTATCCCTTTGTTTTTTGGAATAAATATTTACTTTCTGATAAGCCAGTTGAGCACCAGGGAAGGCCAGAGACAAAGTATTAAGTCTTAAGATGACAATAAGTATTTTTAAATAAAGAGAGAGAATGGACATGACCATAGTTCTGTCATCCTCATACTTTCTTTATTTTTCTCTTTCTTTTCCGTTACTACATTCTTAAATTGTTGTTACACAAAATGTTCTCTTCTCTAAATTGTGGCTTTTCCCCATCTTCTATAGGCTTTATAACAGTAATTATAAATTGGAGGCAAAAAGAATAGAAATAGAAAATATTAAAAAGTCTTTGAGATGAAAAATCCTTGCAACTATGAGATGCTTCCGCAGGACGCTGCTTTATAATTATATTAGCAGTACAACACTTATATTTATACATAGGATTTTAATTCTTCTGCAACCTCAGATAGTTTTCTTTGGAAATGCTCTGGTTTTTGTGTCTTACATCACAACTTTAGGATTACCTATGAGTTTTATACCCATGTTTTCCACTGTGGCGTCTCTCCCAAATTTTAGGTGAAAAATAGTTGCCGGCAGGGAAAATGGCTAAACAAATCTGCTTTTAATAGGTGAATACTCACTCTGGCCCTGTCCTTTCCTATAGACCGTGAATCCCCTAGAAGTTACTCATCCACTTTCACTGACTTGGGGAGAAGTGCACCAAGGGAAAGAAGAGGAACTCCAGAAAAAGAGGTAGTTAGTTCAATATCATTTGAGTCTTTTTCAACAACATCCTTGATAAAACACTAGCCAGCCAAAGTTACATACCAAACCAGGAAAGAACTCAGGTTGAAAACATAAAAATGACAATGGAGAAACTAGAAACAGTGTTCCCTGGAGCCTGAGCAAAGGACTCGAGCTGTTTCCAGTCTGACCCTGGCTGCAGATTTCCCCCTGTGGTGGCAGTGAGGCCCCTCTGCCTCTTGACCTCACACCCATGAATTAAGACTCTTTTAGTTATGGTCTAAAAGAGTCTTGAACTGGGCCACCCTGTGGAGGAAAGAGGGTAAAATTCCTGTACAAATTCCTGGCCCAGTGGTATAGGGGAGAGCCCGAGTCAACTGTGTTGCAAATCGATACAAATTCTACATAAATAAGTTTTGCTGGCCTGTTTTTGTTGGAGAGGATCCCTGGAAACCACTGTCTCTGGAAACCACCTACCTCCTGGCTCTTTGTCCAAGGCCCTGAGCCAGGGCGGGAGCTCTGGCTCCCACTGTCTTGGAGCCACGGAGGTTTGATGGAAACTGAAGGCTGGTTTTGGACTGGCAGCCACTCCAGGAGTATCTCTACAGGTATCTGATACAGTCCTGTACCTGTGGAACCACTAAAGAAGTCAAGAATGGTCCAGATTGTTTAGTTTACCAGAATCACAGAGAGAAAGAGTGGGGTGAGGAAATTACTGGGAAATTACTGGGGAAGAAAGAGCTGGAGTAGGTAGCCTATATGTGTCCTAGTCAAATCTGTGAGCCCCAGAGTTTAATGGGGGGCACATGTCACATCATGTCATGACTAAAAGATGAGCAGCTGGTTCACTGTGTGCTGAAGAATTCCTGAACCCTCCAGGGAAAGCAAGATAATCAAGCCTATCCTTTTGGCCACTAACTAGCCTCCCAGTGATAATTGGGCTAACACCTCTTTGCTATTATGTTAATAAGTGTTTAGTGAAAAGGATGTTGACTTCCTTCATGATTTTTTCCCAACCCTTTTATTATGATTCAGAAAGAGTTGTGTCAATACATAAGACAGAGCAATTGACCCTCCACAATTATCCCAGGAAATGCCTTGGTTGCAGCAAAAATTATATCTAGATCAGAATCCTCTGCAAGCATTTTATTCCCCTATTATGGCATTCATCTGCCTTTGCTCCTAAGATGAAATATGATATTCAATTGTTATGGTGAATAACAATTCCTGCTATAAATATATTCCTGCTATAGCTTAAACATCTAAATGAAGAACTAATTAATATATTCATAAATTGCATATAAAATTTACATTATACATGTTTAATCATTCCTTGAGGTTTCATTTCTCTTTAATTCACATGAAACGGCTTTCTTGTAGGAAATCCAAATTTTACGTTAGTGCTAATTATTTACCTTCTTTTTCAGAAATTTCCTGCAAAGGCTGTTTACGATTTTAAGGCTCAGACATCTAAGTAAGTAAGATAAGTATTCATCATGTGATTTAAGTTGGCTTTAAATACGTTAGTAATACTTTTAAGAGACAAATATTGCTATGGGGTGTGTCACAAATAATTCAGCAATCCACTCTAATTAAATGGTTCCTTCTGAATTAATTGAGATGTGGGTAATTTTATTTTCATTTTGAGTTTAGTTGAGAATCACTGAGTTTTAAATTACACTGAACATGTTAGAACACAATGAATTCAAAAGGATAGGAAAAACAAAAAAGAAATGAAGAATCTTTGTTCCTAGAATTTTCATGTCAAGAATCAAATAAAAATGGTGTTGGGGAATAATTAACACTATCTAGGAGAATTTGATAACATTTATCCAACTATATCAAGGATTGTTTGTGGGGTTGAAGACTAGAACTATGTACAAACACTCCTGTAGTAAAAATCTTCATGTCTCTACAGTCAAAGCTAATAGAGTCTCAGCAAAAATCTCTCCTGTGGTCTTTTGATGTTGGTGTTTTTCACACTCCTGTGTTGCAATATTTTTTAAAACTTTTTTCTTTAGTAACTTGTTCATCAGATGGACATGTGTTTGAGGAAAGCTAATACTAAGAAAATGAGTAGACTTAAATGAGAGGGCATCTTCCAGCTGTTTTGGCCCATGTGCCCAGACCTTATTTAAGAAACTTTATAGTCTCCATCAGAATTCAAGATATTAAATTCATTGTAAATTGGCTTTAAATTACACTGTGTAATGTAGACTCAATATATATAATAACTAAAATATTCATAAAAATGCACATGCTATGAATTCATAGTTTCAGAATTTGTCTTTGGCAGAAGACATATAAAAAAATAAAATCACTCAGAATTTGGTAAGGCTGCTGAGATAGGGAATAAACCAAATAAGAAAATGCCATTTAGAAATAAAGATGGTGAACATGGCTTAAATCTGATGTTAAAAAAAAAAATCCTGAACAAAAACTTACATCATTTTTTGATTAGGTAACATGTGCTTTGTTTCTACTACACTCTATTTCTCGCTACTATTCTTTGGATATGGTGTGACAATTTATACAGCGCATGTCGGTTTTATAAAATAATGTACAGAACACGTAAATTTCATTTTTTCTCTTTGAGACAATCAATCAAAAGCTTCCTTAAATATGTATGAAACCCTGAGGAATGACAGGGAGTAAAAAGTAGGCAGGGTGTCTGCCCAAGGCTCACAAGGTTTTTGAGAAGTCTTAATTAAAAACAAACTTTGAGACAAAGATGATGTGCAATGCAGAGGGAGGGTGTTTGGGGTGTTGACTGTGTCCCTGGATTTTGTTTGCTTGAATCCTAAACCCTTCACCCACCCCAGGGTCATATCCTCATCATGAATGCCCGGAGTTAGCAAAGGTTCAGGGAAACCCGCTCTTTCACATGCCTCCTATGGGAGTATAAATGGCACAGCCTTTCTGGAGGGTTGTCTACACCACCCCTTTTACAAAAGTCTTCGTAAACCAATTAAATCTAATTGTATAAATCTTCAAATAAGTAGATTAAATAATCCCCTATGGGAGCCATCCCATAATTTTAGTAATAAAGAAATATTCTCCTCACACCATAAATAAGTTTATTGCAGCTTAATCACATCCTTTTTGTTCTTTTCTCGGTGATATAAAGAGTGGTCGTTCATCATCCCCAAAGTAATTACTTATTTGACACAAAAATCAAGGTATGGACGACTCATGCAACTTGAAAAGGCTCACACATCCAGACAGCACTGAAAGTTACAGGAGGACTAGCCACATTTTTAAGTCATTTCAATTAATAGCTGGATGTGAGTGCTTTTCATGCCTAACATCTTATAAACAAGAGATGGATGTCTGTTTTAAATAAATATCTATTTTAAAAGCTATTTTTCTTTAGCTAATACAAGAAAGTTAATTTTAAAAACTTAAGTAACTCACCAATCGTCATGTCTATTGTTAAATAGGATAAAGAGATAAAATGACATTTCCAAAGTTTGTCAATGGCCACTATTCAGTGTATGTGGGGTTGGGTGGGAGTGGTGGAGTGAACTTACCAAAATGGGACTCCAAAATTCTACCTCTGAGATGAGAGAGACCCAATTTTGAAAACTGTTAAGTGAGGCTACTACCCTTTATGTAGATGACTTCAAATTTTTAAATATAAGCTTTATAAATAGAAAAGATCTTTTTCATATTTAACAGAAAAATAATTAGTTGTCTCTAATTTGCTTTTTTTTTTTTTTTTTTTTTTTGAGCTAAGCTTCTTAGTCCCATTTCCAGAAACAAAACATATCTGGCACAAAGAAAAGTGTTGGATTGTAAACATTAAATGTTTTGTTTTCTGTTGTCTGTATCAGGCACTGGCATAAAAAAAGGAAGTCCTGTATTTGAATGTGAGGCTGTGTGAATCTTCTTTGTCTTTAGGGTTACCCAAAATTTAACATACTCTCAGTGTGAAGATTTCAGCACTTCTAAATGTGTAATAATTCTTTTAATAGGCAATGGTCATTTCAATTCTTTTACTCAATGAGAAATATTCTACCTCTGATATACACCTCTCTCCATTACATATTCCACACACAACAATGATCCAATTCAAGATTCTGAACTAAACAATGCAGAAGATTCAGAGCAGGAAGGCAGATGTGTAGGGAAGTGGGGCTCTTGGGAAAAGAAAGAAATAAATGCTCTCCAATAAAACGTAACTGTGGACGCAAAATACCACCCAGACACAATCACCTGGCTGATGAAGCCTTGAAAAACTGATGGGGTGAGGGTGAGGATTTAGGCATGGATTTTTTTTAATGAGTAATGGCTTTATCACTTAAAATTGAATACCCAAACATATCCACTGTCTTCTTAGAAAGAACCAAAATGGAAAAGCATAGTGCCTTGAAAATATTTTTATTCTTTATAATAAATAAATAAATAAATAAGTAAATAAATAAATAAATAAAGGCAACAAGCAATCTGTGCCTGTCTTTGTACTTAAAACATGTTTATCTTTGTGCCCCACTGAAAATTAGGAGTATATGATCTTTTCTGTTTCACACAATAAATTCCTAATCAAGATATTCTACTTCAATGCCTGTCGACCAGCTTCGAGGATCCACCAATAAAAATTTTTCTGGTGTTGGTATTTCTGTGCTAAGGCTAAATGTTATTTATTTTCCTGTTGCCAGCTTTAGCAGATGAAAAGGAGACAGAAAGTAACTCTCTAGCTCACTAGCTTCAGGACAGAAAAACAAATATCATTGCAGAACTAATCCATCATTCAGCCAAGCTTCACAACTTCTCTACTATAAACTAATGTTTAGATAGAAATACTCTTATCTCACCAATTAAATTTCATATTAATCTGCCTGTGATTCATATTAGACATGATGTTTATACTTGTTCTTTTTGAAATCGTCTCTAAAGTTATAATGTTATAAACGAATTCTACGAATTTTCAAGGAACATTCTTATCCAACTGGGCTCGACAGATCTTTTTTTTTTTTTTAATATTGGAAGTATATTTCACAGCCAAATACAGATCTAGTGTCTTAAGAATAATTGCTATATATTGAGGGGGAAAAAATGTTTAAACATGTCTCTTCCAGGGAGTTGTCATTTAAAAAAGGAGATACTGTCTACATCCTCAGGAAAATTGATCAGAATTGGTACGAAGGAGAGTACCGTGGCAGAGTGGGCATTTTCCCAATTTCATACGTAGAGGTAAGTCCTTTCCTCTGACCTCTTCTGTGGTTGCTGTTTCTAAAGTCACCACAAGTCAAGAATCAATCACTGTTTTCCCTCCTAGAAACTCACACCTCTGGAAAAATCACAGCCGGCGAGACCACCTCCCCCAGCCCAGCCTGGAGAAATCGGAGAAGCTATAGCCAAATATAATTTCAATGCTGACACAAATGTGGAGCTATCGCTGAGAAAGGTAACTTGGCTGTTTGCTTCATTGGTGCATTTGAAAGGCTGTGTATTTTCAAAACTAAAATAGGTTATCTTCCTCTTTGGACATTTTTGTGTTTATCTGTAAGGAAAGTACAAAAGACCCCTAAGGCTGCACTGAGCCACTGTTTGCTGCGGTTCCCTGGGTCCTTCCAGATGAAGTCCCCTGTGGGACACACTGCTTCTCAGAGAGACTTACCCTCCGTCTTTGCATCTGGGAGGCCCCAAATATTCTCCAAGGGGTGTCTCGGACTGAATATCATGGAGTTATACATGTGGAAAGGCATCAAAAAAAAAAAGTACTTAATCACACTTCAAAATATCGTTTTTCTGCTGCCTTGTTATTAATTTTTTTTTAAAGAGATGTCCCAAAGCCTGTTTTTCTCTATCTTGGAATTAAGGCAAGGTCCTAAAGTAATGAAGATTACTGGGGAGCATTTTGAGGACCCGTTTGTACAGTCCTGTTTCCTTATTGCCACTTTACACATCTGAGAATGATGAAATAAACTATTTTCATTGTTTGCTAAGCAAGCACATACATTTGTTTGAGGTAACCGCATGTCTGCACACAGCACAGACCACACAGTAGTAATATGCAGGGGTTCTAGAACCACTCCTGCCTGTTGGTGAATGCTTAGCCAGGAGCAATGAAAGGTAATAACCGGAAATACCACTGTTTTGGGCCTGGCAGAACCTCATCTCACTCTCCCCTTTCTGTCCTAGTTCTGCATCACCAACTGATTCTCTTCTACCCTCCCAGCTGCAACACAACATTACATGAATTGTATCCACTTATGTTTCATATTTCCACCAGTGCTATTTATAGCTCAAGGAATAGCCTAGCAACAGCCTGATCTTGGTGTATTACAGAAAACAATTAGTGCAATTTTGAGATTTAGGGGGATTTCATTTTTCTTCAGAATATTCTGCTCAGTGGCAGTGGGACAGTCTGTATAAAGCATTCAGCATTTTGGCAAAAAGAGAACTTTCACCTTGAGTACCATCTGAAAAAGGCCTCCCTACTGTACTCAAGTTTTGACTATGTGTCACCTCTACTTCCCTGTCAGGTACAGCTGCCCAAACTTCCATATTATCTGCTGGATGTAGCTGCAGAGTTTTACTTACTGTTTAATCACATCTTACCTATTTATTTCTGGGCTACATGTGGGTTTGAGTTAAAGTTTAACCTGGGTTTTGTGGCATTGGCTGCAGGTAGCTGTAATAGTGGTTGTAGAAAGTTCTATTATTGCAAAGGCCAGGGGTTCTATAAAAATATTTAATGACCACTATGGCATGGCCACCCACTAATCAGAATGGATGCTGGTGTTACACCATCTTAATGCAGACCAGGTGAATGTCAGCCGTGTCCATAATGATGGATTATCTAGGGTGCTATCTTTGCCCCATCCCATTAGCTTCAACGTTTGTTACTAGTTAGCACATGTAGGTTAAAGAAGAAAAACGGTGTACCGTTCAACTTCATCCCTCTAGAGATGGGTTTCTGCAACCCACTTCCCAGAGATGGGTTTCTGCAACCACACCATCCCAGAGAGATGAGTTGCACTTTTCTGAAGCTCTTCCTACAGGTCATTCCCCGAATCTGTCAGTGATAGGATGATGCTACTGTCTGTCATTGAGGTATTGCCTATTAAACTGTTCTGCTGTTTGAAATAACTTACACAAGTCATTTCCCACAGTACCAGTATGAACATGTAGAAGCCCATTCATGTTAACTAAGCATCATTTAGGGAAGATACTAATATCATGAATGGATGATTAAATTGCATATATGTTGATAAACTGTAATTTGTGAGCTCTGTGACTTTACTTGAATTCTCCTTTCTAACACAAATAAACAAAAAACTGGTGGTATGAAACTTTCCCAAATGGAAAACTATTGTTTATTAGAAAACATCAAGAGGGATATTTTTATGTTATCACGTCTTTATTTATAATGGATTTTCCTAATATTCGTTACAGGGAGATAGAGTGATTCTTCTCAAAAGAGTTGATCAAAACTGGTATGAAGGTAAAATTCCGGGAACCAACAGACAAGGCATCTTCCCTGTTTCCTATGTAGAAGTTGTCAAGAGGAATACAACCAAAGGGGCCGAGGATTACCCTGACCCTCCAGTACCCCACAGCTATTCAAGTGATAGAATTCACAGCTTAAGTTCAAATAAGGTAAGAAGACATTTAGCATATTAGTATAACATTTGGGAGCTTGAAGATAATCAATAGGTGATTTTAGGGCGTTAGACTAGAACATCATGTTTATTGCAGAGCAAAAGATTTACATGGTAGGTTTCCAAGTGTGAGTGCCATGTCGAGTCAATATATTTTGATTTTTTTATGGGTGGTGGCATAAAGGTTTAATGCTTGATTTTTAAGAATTTCGTTTTCAAGTTAAAATACTGAAAGAGAACACATTCGTATCATAAGACCCGATGTAATATATATCTGTATCTATACATAAATATATCTGCTTTCTGAAACTCAAATTTTTTGGAGCTTGATTTTTCTCCAAAGTTTGATTTTATTTATATATGTGTATTTCATATGGATTATATATATATATATATATAGATGTACATAGGCATCTATAGATAGATTGATAAATCTCAAAATGGTTTATTTCAATAATACATGGTCATTAGGTTGGAAAAAATTCTATAAAAGTCTTGGGAGTTTTAATATAGAAAGAGATAGAATGAAATTGTTCAATTAAGGTCTGTAAGTCAGTTTGTTTATTAGCTTGAATGGAAATTTTCATTGGTTATTAGAAGTCCTCAAGCGTATTTTATTAGTTTTAGGATAATTATGTGCCAGTTCTATTCTCTCACTTGAGCTAGCAGCTAAAGATAACTATCTTTTTCAATGTCTAGTCTAAAAGGAACTTTGCTTCCTGATCTGGTTAATTAATTACAAAAGGCTATTCTCCTACTTTCTTTGCTCATGATGTGAATTTTTTTATTTTTCTGTTCAATTATAATATAGTGCATTTTTTTTATGAGTGGTATTTAGAAATTTCTTTCTCCTTTTCATTAACTTCCAAGTATAAAACTTTAAATTACCAAGGAATTACTTCCAAAATATTGTACTTCCCAACATTTTAAAATTTTATTAAGTTGCAAATTTATTAATTATCCTAATAAATAATTAAGATCAAGGCTAGGACATAGGAAAATAAACCATCTAGAGCTAGCAAAATAACATTAACATATCAGACATTATTAAAGTGTGCAGTCATTTCATGTCCCAATGCAAGCTCATTTCAAAATTGCATCCCAGTGACCTAAACTACTTCTTTAAAATGAGTCTTAGAAGCATTTTACATAAGTAAACAATCTAAGAATCTACTATTTTAAGACAAGCAAAGACTAGGCATTGTGTTTATTCTACTTCTCTTTGAAGACTGGGTTTCAGGTATGAGGTAATTACTCTCAGTATTTTTATCACTGAATAATGGAATGATTTGGTACTATCCAAGTTTGTTAGATTGGTTATAAAGTTTTCCAGAATCTTCTTCAATATATTTACTTTACTACCAGAGCTTAGTATTTAGAGACCAACATTCTTCCTTCAGTAGTTCCTACTGATAAATGAAAAGATAAGCATCTCCATCCACATATTTGAGCTTATCCACGGTTCAGTCATCTTAAAAGAACTACCAGATAAATTTCAGAGCAACTATACCTTCAAATAAAATTTTATAAGACAGAATAAGCATGTATCTACAAAGTCTTATTTAACAGTTAAGAACTTCTTCCATAATGTCCTAATTAACATTGGCAATGTAACATTTTAGATCACAATATTTTAATCTATTGTCTTGAAGATGATTTAAATTTCTTTTCAGTTTCCTAAGTTTTTCCTTAAAAATCAGACTTTACATTTTGTAAATAGAGAAATGTACAAATGTCACTAATAGCTAATTAGTGTTTTACTCTCATTGCTGGAAAAAAAATATGTTGAAAAGTTTATATCCATAATTTAAAAAAAAAACACTTAATGGTTTTATTCCAACTGGCAATCTATGCTATGATGCCATTGGCTTAATGAAGGAAACTTCTCAGTATTAATTGAACTCCATCATTTTCAGTAAAAGAACTATAATGTACTTCTAAATGATGACATCCAAAATATGTCAAAGGAACACATTAAATGATTGATGAATCACTCTTTGGCACCCTCAAATCACATTTGGTCACATACAATATTTTAGGAGAGACTCAACTCAGATAATATTTCTGATTTTCTGCTTTTAGTGCAGTAGAATTCAATTCTAATGCTTTGGGAAGAAAAGATAAATATATGATTTTTGTATCATAAATATATTTTTGTAATATAGGTATCCCGGGATACTTAATGTGACTTTCAGTAGAAACAAGTCCATTGTAAAGCTAAGTACTTTGAACCTGTTAACGTATATTAACAGGGATTGTGGTGGTGATAACATGGAGTAATACTAGTGATGGAGTAGTAGTGATGACAATGGAATTTAAAGATCTTTCTTTTTCATCTACATAATATTCCTGTCCATGAGAGAGTGACAGTGGGAAGTCATTAAGCTTGGATTATTACATTTGTCACAGACTTTCAAAATTTATTATTGTGTTGCACAATAAGAGCATAAAATTGAATTCTGGCCAATAAAGGAACTTCTCTAAACTATCAAATGAGACTTAGGTCCCTTCTATTTAATTAAAAATTAAATATCTACAGGACTTGCTAAGAGAGTCTATCTATCCAGTCACAGATTATATGTATAGTAATCACTGTATATCAGGTGCTAAAGAGCCTTTATTCCTGACTCTTCTGTTAAGATGCTCGCGTAAGTTGTGTGACACTTGTTCTCATTTATCCTACCTCATGATGACATGACATCATATTTCCTTTTTAAAAAAACAAAACAGAAAACAACTGAATAAATTCTATTAATACCCCATTCCTAGTATGGGACGCAGAAGTCAAAAGTTAAACGGGGGATGTTCTGTGCCCTGGTACATGCTAATGTCCTAGGCCCCAGAGTGCTGAGTGCATGAGTGAAGTCTCATCCTAAACAAACAAGTAGAGGGTACAGCTCCAAAATCTTTCTTGAACATTTCTTCTTTCCACATCCAAATCATCGACCTAGAAAGAACTAAAGGGAAATGTCATCCACCAGCCTCTCCCAGGTCTTCATATGTACAGCATGTACCAGTCTTTGTAGTCCAGCAACAATAGATACGTGTATTAGAATGTTACTCGGCAGCATTTCTAGAACTACTTTTAGTGAATTTACATAACAATTATGTTTTGTTCAATAGATCCAGAATATAGCGATAATTTTAAGATAGGCAGAAGTATACGTTTACTTCAGGAGATTAAGCTTCAGAAATTACACATCCACAGGTTTACATACAAGGTCAAGCTTTCGAGAGAGAATGGGAGTCCTAGCCAAAGGTGACTCCCATTAACATCAAACGCTCCCTTTCTGGGTAATTATTTAGTTTGAATTTTTTTTTTTTTAACTTTGAGGTAGTTGTTAATGGAAGTTCAGCTTCGTTCTGATCATGGGTTCTGTTCTTGAAATATATTTTTCAGAACTTACTCATTTAGAAATGTGTTCATGTAAAATGATGTAGAAAGATTTATGCCATGTTATCATCACCTTGCAAACATAAACAAGAAAATTATGAAAGTTCAAAACACTAAACAAATTCAAGGAGTAAAACAAGGTTAAATTATTGATTTTCATTCTACATTGACATTATCTCAGTCATTTCTACTACTAAGTCAATATCTGGACACTTCAAGTTTGGAAGAGGTAGTCTATTCAATTAAATCTCTTAACATTTTGCTGTCTGTCCTCATAATTTCCATAACAGCACTATTTTGTTACTTGACGTATACGTTCTCTTTCAAATACTAGGAGAGTTTCATTTGTTAGATAATTTTCTAATTAATGTACTCATGATTTTATGTATTTAAATTCAGCAAAATATCTTCAGACCTCGACCACAGCATAAAATACTTTTTACATTCACTACCATACCTTTCCTGTATTTCTCTGTCTCTGTGTTTTGATGCATTATTATCATGTTCTTGTTTTTTGTTTTTTTGGGGTTTTTTACTTCATAATCCTTGCTCATTTCTAAGTTGAATTTCAGTGAACCAGCCCCTCCTCTCATGCACAAAGCTTCATGTGACCCAGATAAACGAGCTGTCCAGGGAATCACCCAGGGATGGTTGTCCCCGACAGACAAGTGTCCGCTGGCAAACCCTTTGACACCAACACCACCTCCTTTTCTGGACAACTTCTTGGATGAATTAGAGAAGCTTGGTGCTTTAATCTTATCGGCTGACCAAGCCAAACCAAATAGCCTAGATGAGATCACCCTTGAAATTAAAGAGGAACCCCCAGTTCTCCTCCCATTGCCTGCAGCATCTGTACCTGCCAAATCACCTTCCTCTCAACCACCTTTTCCTCTATCGGGAGTGACCTCAACTACAGTCCAGCCTTATGAGGCAACGCCATGCCAGGATCCCAGAAAGACAACTCAGAACAAGTGTGCTGATTTGACAAAAATGAGAAAAGGCTTTGCAGGCCCTGAAAAAGTACTTGAAGTCCTAGGTGATAAATTTGTGGCTTCTGCACACACTAATGTGGGTCCCTTGCCCCAAACCCTCCCTGTCATTGGAGAGGAAGATGAGGAAATCTGTGAGGGGGTTATGTCAGGTATCCCAAAAGGGCCAGAATCTCAAGAAGCAGATGCCTTGTGGTGTGGCCATGATGGCACAGAGGGGACACCAAGCCTGCACATTGAAGAGGAGGAAGAGGAGAGGAAACCTAACGGCTTAAAATATGCAGTAGCCACCCCCACAGATCCTAGAACTCCTAAGGAAGACAGCAGTGCAGCTAAAACCAGTGATGAGGTATTTTCATTTTACCTAATTCCTGAAGAACTAACCCTGAAGAACTTACTCTGATTAGCTATTACAGTTAATCATATTAATAAACATCAATTTTGACATTGCTTTAGAAAGTTACCTTATAAAAAATACAAGCATTTATAAGTCGGATGGTGGACTTATAAAATTGTATGGAAACACACCAAATTTTAATAAGATGATGTAAATGTACAACGTAAGTCCATTATTTATTTACAACTATAAATTCATATTTAAAGTTTGTATAATTGATGGGTCTTTCTAATTTTCCAAGATTGATAATAATAACTAGCTAGTAGCTGAGCTCTTACTGAGTGTCAGACACAATTCTAAGAATTCTACATCTTTACTTTTCAGAAGGTGGTTATTATTATCTCCACTGTAGAGATAAAGATATATTAGTCCAATTGTGTCAAACACAATTCTAAGAACTCTACATCTTTAATTTTCAGAAGGTGGTTATTATTATCCCCACTGTAGAGATAAAGATATATTAGTCCAATTCCAGGATGAGAAAACTATATACCATATCTTTGATATAATGGCCGTTTAAAAAGGAAGGATGGAAGGAAGGAGGGAGGGAAGAAAAGGAAGGAAGGAAGGAAGGAAGGAAGGAAGGAAGGAAGGAAGGAAGGAAGGAAGGAAGGAAGGAAAGAAGGAAGGAAGGAAGGAAGGAAGGAAGGAAAGAAAAAAGTAAGGGAGGAAAAGAAAAGAAAAATAGTACTCTGGTTCCTTATCAATTCTTTCTGAAGAGGTAATTTTATTCAAATTGGTGACTACTAAGGATTGGGTCCTGCATTTTTCATCTTAAAGACAGAGAACCTGGAGCAATGATTTTAGTCAATAAAGAGGGGAAATACTCTGAATCTTTAGCTTGTCAAGTTCTCGCTATTAAAGAAAGAAAAACTTGATATCTCAATATGTAATCTATGAATTAAAAAGAAAATATGATTACTGGCAAATACTGAGATTATGAAACAAAAAGAATGATTCATATTATGCCACTACGCAAGTCACTTTCCCCTATGGGTCCTCTATTTAAAATTTCTAAAAATGAAAATCATTTTCTAAACTCCACAATTTCCTATTAAGATCTTACCATTAATAAATGTAGAAGCACTTGGCTTATATGGGGTCTTATTGGGCTTAAATTATGGTCCGTGGTCATAAGGCCCCCAGACAGTCACAAAACCCTGAGGCTTGACTATTCTTCAACCAGGAGAGAAAATGTCACCTGGCCATACCTGCATTTGTATAAACACATTACTTAATAATAGAGATCATTCGCTGCAGTAAGTAAGCATAACTCTAAGCCAGTAACTTAACTAACTAATTGTCTTATCAATTTAATTGATTTTTAAGATATGATTAGATGTGGAGCTGGGTTCCCAGCAACTGCTACCTGCCTGTAGACTACGGGGGTTCTTATCCCCAGCCACCCACATCAAAAAAATTAAACTGATCATAACCACTGGAAATCTTGAATGAAATTCAAAAGAAAACATCAGTGCTTTTAAAACAAGACTTTATCATAAGTATCTCTTACTAGGGGACTAGTTAACTTTAAAATTATTTAAATTGGGGGGATATTTAAAGACCATGTAACCTCACTCTGGACACAAGCATAATCTCATCTTGTCTTTTCCTCAATATTTAAGCCACCATCATTTTCTTCGGGAGATCGAACGTCTACACCTTTTCCCAGCTGCCTCCTTTCTTCCCCTCCCTTTCATTCTTCCTTGGCCTCTGCCTCTGACCTGGTCTCTACACTTTCTCAGCCTACCCAGTCCTACTCAACTCCTCTCCTCCCTAAATACTCTTATCAAAAGGAGATAAGTTCACCAAAATTAAAGGTAACTGCATCTTGAGTGTGATTTATTGCATGTTGGAAATGAACTTGATTAGATGTATATATTTAGGCTTGTGCCATCTTATAAGATCTCAAAAGTCATGTAAAGACAAATTGCTAACTTTTAACATCATCAGCATGGCCCCTATCCAAAAAGCTAAACGGTGTATTTGCATAGCAGCTATGCCCATATTGAGGAGAAAAACAAACTAAAATTTATGTAAGAATAAAAAGCATTAGGTTTTTCTTTTTTTTTAAGTTGAGGGTTAGCAGGAGAACCATCTGATTCAAAGGTGTCAGCATGTGCCTGTCATCCTCTGTCACTTCTTAGTGGGCTCACTGCCTCCCATGGGGAATTCTCTCCCATCGGGCGGCAAGATCAGCAGAGCCTGAGGACAGGACGCTCTTTGCAATTAACTGTCTTGACCCTTGTTCTCCCACAAAACTGAAGTAAATTAATGAGGACACGGGAACAAGCTGCTTTGATAGCAGTTCACAAAGCATCTTATCTCTGAGACTGGCAGCCTGGCAACTCCCCCCTAAGGACATAATTTTAAAAGATTTTTAACAAAATGAATGACTGGCCTTGGAAAAAGATTTAATGGCAATCACAGCATGAAATCAATCCATCACGGAAAAGTTTGCTTCTATGATCAGAATAATCCAAAATCTTTTCTTTTAGACAAAAGTTGATAGACTTCAAATAATAACCCACTCTCACATTCAATCTTTAGAATTTGAAATGAGAGCCTCTGCAGAGAAGTGAAGAAGCAAAGACTCTGGTAGAGTCCAGTTTCTGTTCTGGGAAGAACCAACACAATCTTCTAAACCCCCATCATAAAATCCATCCACGAAAATTGTCTGTCTATGTGAATTTATCTTACATATGAAAGGAAAAATGTTTGAGAAAGTGGAATGCTTTAAGACTAAATTGCTCTTTGCCCTTTGAGGTTTTATCTTAGCTGGCAGGAAATAACTAGGAAAATTTTTAATAATAATAATACTTCACATAATGTCTAAGACGAAAAATTTGCTTTTCCCCCTCTTTCCATGGTTTTCTTTTTAAGGCCAAACTATTTATTCCTTACGCTTCCCTACTTGTTCTCGAGCCTTTAAACTTCATCAATAAGTGGAAACGTAACTTTAGAAATCAGGGTTCTTTAATTTAGAGAAATGGAGGACTCACCATTGTGGTATCCAGGACAAAACCAGGATTTAGACAGGTTTATTCTCCTGCAAGACCCAAACTCATTTCACACATACATTAAGTTGAAGTTGTTTGCAGAATGATACAAGAGAATGGAGTTATCCACAATGGTGATGTTTTAAAAGAATACTTTAATAACAGTATCAAATAACTAACCCCAGAAACCTGAAGTTATTTTTTTCTCTATTTTATCTCATCTTTGAGAGCAAGTGTTAATTTTTAACTCCCCAGTGAGTTTTTTGAAACCTTATAAATCAAATCTATCTTTTTATTCATAGAGAGAATATAAGTTGACTGAAGTTATTTGTGCTTGTAAATATAAATACAAATTGAATCAGCTACACATTTTAGACCATTATTACAGTTTAGCCCCACATCTAACACAGTAACAAGCTGTGCTCCGTCGAATCCTTTGAGACTTCCTATTTCTTCCATTTCAAGAATGTTAGAAGTTACGTTCATTACAATGACAGTAACCTAGCACTAAAAAGCAAAGAGAATATAAAATTTTAATGATGTTTTAATAGGCATGGTATAGTATGCATAACATCATTAGAATTTTATCAACCCCTATCAACCATTATTTTACTTAAATCTTCCATAAAAGTAAAATTTACCACCATTTTATAAATGACAGACTGAAAGGTACATATAAATTATGAGTTTGATATATAAATCAGAATCCAGTATTCTCTCGAGTATTTTGAGGATATTTTTTAAATAATGTTTTTTTCATAATAAAAATTATTACCATCCTCAACTCTTCTATAAGCTGAGCTTCCAATTCCATCTAAGAGAATATTTTGTAGGAGACTTACAGCATGTGGACTCAAGTTAATGTAAGCTCTTTACCAAGAGATAGAAAGACTCTGGTTTCTTCTTAGAAACTCAGTTATTGCATAGTCGCATAAGGAAGTCTCCTCACCCTAAAGCCATCCCATCAGAATGTGAACTCCTCGAGCACCGTTTCCAATATGAAATTAAGCCCTGATTTTTCCTAGTATGTTAAAATGACCTTTCCAGCTGTTTAGCTACAACATTCCAACAGCTAAATGGTATTTTTTCCTATGAGCCCCGATGTTTACAGACAATCTCCCCTGTATTACTCAAGATTGAGGCAGCTGTAGTGCCAGAAAACTCAAAATAATTATAGCTTAAAACAATATAGAAGTATATTTCTCCTATGCATAAATGTAAGGCATCCAGGGCTGGTATGGGGCTCCAAAGTCATCAGAGAACTCAGGAGATTCCATTTTATTTTGGTACATCACCATCCTCAATGAGAAGCTTCCACTGCACACTCCAAAGTGGCTGCACCAGCTCCAACAGTCCCTTCCTCATTCCAGCCAGCAGGAAGGAGAAAGGAGAAGAGAGCTATCCCTTCTCTCTTGCTGGCCACTTCCCAGAAATTGCACATAATCTAACTATCAAGACTTATCACATGAGCACCTCTAGAGACAAGGAATGTTGGGAGATAGACTTTATTCAGGATGGTTATGTGCCTACCTAACATCCAAGTTTCCATTACTGAGGACAGACAAAGAGAATAGATATTGGAGATCATCAAGCCTTCTCTGCCACAACCCTAAAAGAAAAAATATCTAACACAGTTCATCTCCAGGGACTGGAGATTTGAGGTTAATCATTACAAATTATGAAAATTTTCTAACTAAGAGTTGAGAAAACCACATGCTTTTATTTAAAAGTCCTTTAATCCTGCTGAAGTTCTTGAAATAAGTCAAATCAAATACCAGACAATACATTGCTAGATTTTTGTCCACTATTAGAAAGAAAATAAAGCATAGTCACACACAAGAAAGGTTAGCTTACTCACTGTCATATTAAAAATCTTACTTTGTAAGATTACCAAAATACTCACACGGTGCTTGGAGTTAGGACAGTATTCAGTATTTAATTACATTCCATCATTTTCCCCAGTAAAGCATATTTTCTTCTCATGGGTTTTGTTAGAAAAATTTCCCCAAACAAATGATTAACATTTTCTATGAAATTTGATGGCTATTAAATGAAATGTCTCTCCATCTTACCTCGCATCTATTCAAATAAGCACAAAGAAAACAGGTCAGATCTGAGGGTGTCTGGAACCCAGTTGTTAAGCATTCTATTAAAGATATGTCTTTTTGTATGTGTTCTTAGCCATCCACATTGCATCCAAACATCTTCTCTGTGTCAACTTCCCTCTATAAATTTTTCTCTGCTCTGCCTGTGACTTCCGGATTAAAGCAGAAGCGCTGCCTATGGTGTGAAAAGTATGGGCATCTGGAAGAGCTGTCTGCAGACTGTTAAACCCTTCCTGCTCTGCTATCACTGAGGAGTTTGGCATGCTGAGTGTGCATGAAAAAACAAAACAGGAAGTTCCTCCTGAAGGCTGTGGAGTGAGGATGAGAACTAACTAACTTCTTATGGCTTTTCTAGGCTGACTTAAAAAGCGAGATATTTGTCTTGGGTAAGCCTCCACGTAGCCCAGTGATGTCTAGGAGACCCTGCAGCTCACCTGTCAGAGGGCTCAACGGTTCCCACAGGGTAGGGACGGAACACCCTGCCTTGAGCCAGGTACCCTGGCCACACACATCCCCCTCAATGGGCTGGCTCTTCCTTACTTGTCCTTGCTGTGCTTTGCCAATCAAACAGGGCATACGTATGTTTGAGATGAAATGACCAACGGATGATGAGCTGTGAAATTAGATCCACACAAAACTCCTACCCTAAATGTTTGCATAATGTGCTTTCCTATCTGTGTGTGAATAAGCTGCCCCCAATCCAGAAGACAGGATCGAATTCTCCACTAGACAAATAAGGGTGTAGTATATGTTGTCTTTTACATTTTCTCATGCTTCTGTGCAAGTGTTCTCTGGAAATTGCTGCTTTCTAGTCACTGTTTTTAGTGCAAAGAATAAACCTGCTGCCAATCACGTAGTATTAAACTCTCACACTTTCAGTAATGTTTGCTTCTGTGTTGTTCCGTTTATTTGGATTTGTTTTAAAACCCATAAGCCTTATTACAGACAATCTTGTGGCTCTGGTGATATGTGCTATATTCACTCCATGACCCTTTTTAAGCCAACGCTGCTGCTCTGGACTCTAGGCTTTCCCTGTCTCCTGACAGCCTTGATTGAACTTAAAGGCCCAGTTATTTTTCCCTTTAACTACTTAGTTCTATAACATCGACAGCACTTTAAAATGAATTGGATTCTAAATGGTACTATCAATTCTGAGAAAGGCAGCCAAGGAGTTTAGGAATTCTCATCTCTGCATGAGACAGTCCTTTCACCATTTCTCTTTTGATGGAGCTGGTTTAACCTTACGTGGCCTATTATATGACTGTGGTTCTGCAAGTTTTGAAGGGCTTGATTGCAGGGAAGATTTCCTTTTCCGCTTTTTAAAAATGCAGATACTTCTCTGTGTTTAAAGAGACTTCATTCTTATTGCATAAAAAGACCTCATTTTGTTTCTGTGGCAGAGATCTGTGTTGCCATAGAAAAAGAGGAATGTTGATTTAAAGAGATTCTTAACCCCCACAGAGGGCCTTCCAGAGCCAAAACAAAAAAGAAAGCTTTTTCCACAATTTATATTGCCCATCCACAAATGTCTTATGGGTCAATCAGATAGTATGCTTTGGGTCACTTTAAGTTTTTTTCTTTGCCAGATTTTTACATTATGTACTCATATATGTGTTTATGTGGACTATAAATATTCCATATTCTTTAAATTTGTGTTTATACAAAGTTGTGTTTTACTTTCGTAATATAAGAAGGAAAAATAAGCCTATAAGCATAAACATGTTACTGTTATTAGAAGTTCATCTAATTGTGGTTGGCAAGTACTACGACTAACATTTTCTGGGGGGAAAAAATTGACTTAAGAACTCTAGAACTGCTTATAACTCTTTCAAAGATTTTTCCATATTAGTACTTAAAGTAGCAGTCAATCCTTATTTAAGAATTTATTTATAAATAAATGTAAATGTAAAATAAAATACGAAATATTTAAGAATCTACCTAATACTAGATACAGCTAATCCTCCAGAAATGCCTCTGCACAGACAAATAGATGGGTTTTGGACAGACTGTATCTCACCATCTGTGCTAGGGAGGTATATATTTTACTGATATCAGAGATTTTAGGATATTGCAAACCAGCTTCCTTTATGATCAGTGGTTTGTGATTTGGTTCTGGCTTTGAAAATTAGCGTGTGTTTAAAACCTGTCTCATTTCTACCCACCTTGACAACATTAAAAAGTAGCCACACTAAAAGAGGAAAAACAAAAGATTGTTATGTTGCCCAGAAAGACGTTAACTATTTAGGCTTCCATGAGAACAGCATGACACCTCACTGGGTTTTCTAATTTTATTGTACTCTTAAGACTAGTCAAGATAATATAAGCATGATATAACTCTCACCCAAAATTTCCAGCACGCTGTCTGTAATGTTAACTTGAAAACCACGTTCATAAATTCACAGTTCATTTGAGCCTCTCTGAATGTGGTAAATGTATACGGTTCTATATTTATCACAAAACTGGTAAGAAGTTATGAGTAATAGAAATGCCTGAGCAGATAGTTAAAATATAAATGAACATAGACCAAAAATACTGGTGCCTAAAAACTGATCTTTTCCCGAGAATTTAAAATGTGGGAAGGGAAAAACACGGTCAGAAAAAGAGATGAATATCTATTCCACATCGTTCTGTGGTCTTTAAAATATCCTTTCCAAATGAATCCAGGCTGAAGGTGAGAGCTGTCCAGAGGCATGAAATCTTAGCATGTCACTGCACTACTTACCATTAGGTGGCAATAGAGTGCAAAAATCTTACCGACCTTTTCCTCAAGGTTTGTGCCTGCAGTTAAAATTAACATCAGGGGGAAAGACAAAATATAGTCACCTAAGATAATTTGCTTTCATATCCACATAAAACATAAACAGGTGCCAAAAGGACAAAATAAAGACCATCTATGCCATCATAGTAATCTTTATGCAATAAAGAGTGCAAGTCAAAATTATAAATCTGTTTCTTCTTTTTACTTAGTTGTGATATTAAGAAATTATCTTTGGGTTTTAGTTTACTGACCTTGAAAATGAAGTTGAATGATTACTGTTTGTGTTTTCACATCACTGAGACACTTGAGAATTAATTGGTGAATGTCAACTGTCATAGTTCTCTGATGAATGGGTAAGGTAGACGATGGCATCTATACACATCAGAGGAAATATGTTTGTGGAAATGTGGATTCCTTTATGGATTCCCTGAGGGGGA